>NW_024070185.1:89517329-89711629 GCF_014754425.2 Oryx dammah
TTTCCAAGGATGCCGACTCCGTCCCCACCTTCAAATCACCCTGGATCCACCGGGGCTGGACCCCAGCACTATTGATACTCATATAGTAAATTATACATTGTATACACTTCAGAGTTATGAAATTCATAATGAGGGCAAGAAAAAAATAGCAGGAAACAAGTAATTAAGATACCCTACTTATATAGTGCTTTTGTAATGTAAAATATTAGAGTTTCTTTACAAATCATGGTCTCTCTTTATCTGAGAATCGCCCCCTAAGCCCAGAGATGGACACTCCATAGCTATGTTTATACCATGTGACCTCCTTCCTGAGGGCTGTTCCTGACTGGATCAGAACTGGGCACCTGATTCAAGACATGTCTGGAATGTTCCTACCTTGCTAATTTGGAATGGGGTCTCAGAGCTCACCAGTCCCTTTATCAAGGTAAGGACTAAAGGTGAAACAGAGGTAGCAAAGTTGGGTAGCAGCTTTGGTAGCAAAGTTGACTTGCGTGGCTGTGCCTTTGACATCCTGAAATTCTGTACCCACAGTGCCCTCTTACTCCACACTAGTCCTGTCCCTGGAGTCTTTCTGTGTGAGTGTATCCATGAAATGCAGACACGGCCTCCAGATAATCACAGAAAACCAGCCTTGAGATAGAGTATGGACATTTGAAGAAAGAGTGGCAGAGACAGAAATTAGTTTGTTCCTATCCTGAGAAGTCCCTGAAGAAAGGTCTGCAGTTATGGAAATAAGTGTCACAGGAAAGAGAGAAGCCAGAAGATAGGTTTCAGAAGATTTCAGTCTTTGAAAGGAACCTTTCTTAGAATTTTGTTTTGGGATCTCAGGACTTAGCTGACTATGCTTACTGTTTTATCTCCTATTATTTTGGAGTTCCTGCTAAATATGCAAAGCTATTGATTCTGAATTGTCAGAAATTCCCTGTAATGGTCATTAGTATTCTAGGCCTAGATTTTGCCATTTACACCATGGTATATGCAAGGGATTAGATTATAATGATAGTTCCTGTAAGAAGTAGGAGTTCTCCCAAGAGCACATGAAATATATATAGAGAGAGATCATTTGGTAAGTCAAAAATGTGTGCTTGTGAATGGTATCTCTGGTTTCTTAGCCATACACAGAGTAGGAAGTAACCACATGATCAGCAATCCCACAGTCACTGCCTTTGGAATGTGGGCTAAACAAAGGTTGCCTTTCACAGGCTGATGAGGCAGAGCTCGTGAAGATCTGATAGGGATCCAAGGCAAAGTTTGACAGATTGCCTTTGCAGAACTTAGTTATAAGCCTCTCGGACCTCAGATTAGTCAAACCTCTGTGTCATCTGTTCTTTATATAACACTCTCTTATAAATTCAAGAAACAAGAAAAATCCAAGATTTAAATATTGGGTTGGCAAAAAAGTTCATTTGGGTTTTCCTTAATATCTTACGGAAAACCCAGAATAAAATTTTTGGTTCACCCAATACATACACATGTATACACACACACATACTCTTACAGAAGATTTGGGATTCTCAACAGGGTTCTGAGGAACTCTGAGGTTCTGCAAAATGTCATTAGGGTTTCCACAAGAGTTCTTAATTGGAAAAATAGAGAAACAGTCTTTGAACTCCAAGTGTAAGGTGAAGGACGGGGCTAAGCAGTTCCATTCCTGGTTGTTTAGCCCCATAGGATACTGTGTGAAAGGACCATAGCCAGAGACCATTCTCAGTTTGAGATGCAAACTAGCGGAGGCTTTTGATAGCTAGTGAGCTCAATGTTCTGTGGAGAGGAGGACATGGTGCTAATGAGTGCCTCTCCTCCCTGAATTACCTCCTCCAAATCCCACTCTGCTCTGTGGACTGAGGTATAAAAGAAAACGAAGTCTATCGGTGTAATATAGAGGGAAACTTGCTGGTAATACAAGTGGTCCTGTTTCACTGGGCATGATCTTTAACAACTGAAAAATACAGCAGTGGCTCCAGGAAAAGGGTAAAGACAAATCAAATATCACAATTACTTGACAAGTAATGGGGCTGGTTATTTTAAGTGGCCTTTGGAATTCAATTCTCCCCTCATTTCCCTTTTTTCTGTAAATAGGAAACAATTACTGAGCACTTACTAAAGGCTCATCTTACTAAAGGCTGGGTAATAGGAATCTGCATAGTAAAGCCTTTTCACTTTTCAAGACCCTTTTATGTTTATTATTTCTCTTGACCCTCACAAAAAATCTATGGGAATAAAATAAAATCATTATTATCCTTACATTGTATATGAGAAAACTGAGCTCAGTTAGTTAAATGACTTACCCAAACTTGCCTATGTTGTTAATGATGAAGTGAGAACTTTAACCAGTGCCATCTCACCCTACTTACACACCTTACTTATCTTCTCCAAATGAGGGTGAAAGCTCATTCTTTTCCTGGCCCCTGCCTCTTGCTTATCTTTCCTACTTCTTTCTTGATTTTAACTTCATCTTTCCCTTTCCCCAACTCTGAAGACTTATGTTAAATATTAATATATATCCTGGAATACCGTCTTTCTTGATTATACCTTTATCTTTCCTGTTCCTTAACTCTAAACTTCCCTGGTGGCTCAGATGGTAAAGCGTCTGTCTACAATGTGGGAGACCTGGGTTCAATCCCTGGGTTGGGAAGATCCCCTGGAGAAGGAAATGGCAATCCACTCTAGTACTATTGCCTGGAAAATCCCATGGACAGAGGAGCCTGGTAGGCTACAGCCCATGGGGTTGCAAAGAGTCGGACACAACTGAGCGACTTCACTTTCTTTCTTTCTTTCTTTCTTTAACTCTAAAGCCCTTTGGTTAAGTATTAATATATACCCTGGTGTGGCAGAACTAGTAATGGAACAGTAGAATTAAACTTTATAGTCCACAAACCCACATATGTAGGAAATATAAATTTTTCTATTTTTCTAAATTCAGAGTAATTTCTATTCCTGACCCAGGGATCAAACCCGGGTCTCCTGCATTGCAGACAGATTCTTTCCTGTCTGAACCAATGCAGGCCCAATGGGCGTGCTAGTGGTAGAGAACCTGCCTGCCAATGCAGGAGACTCAAAGAGGCGTGGATTCGATCCCTGAGTCAGGAAGATCCCCTGGAGTAGGAAATGAAAACCCACTCCAGTATTCTTGCCTGGAAAATGCGGGCTATTGTCCATGGGGCCTCAAAGAGTTGGACACCACTCAGTGACTGAGCATGCCTGATGATGTGCTTCCTTGCTGATGCATTCTTCTAAACCCATTTTACAGTGGATGCCAGTGGTTGCAAATTCAGATACCTATTGGGGTCAGACAGGTAATATAAATTTATAGATAAAGACCAGAGATGAACAAAATATAAGACTGTAGTGAACCTAAGACTACCAGCCCATCTACAGGCACTCAAATGTTATTATATTAAAAAGAAAAAAAAATACATACAAAACCACCCAACAATCACCAAACAAACAAAAATCAATCCAAGGTGTGGACTGAATGAAACACACCCATTTATGACTTTTGGAATTCACGTCATCCATTAGGATTTTGTACCATAAAGTCCAAGTAAAGATTTTTGTCTTCTCTTCCTGGTGTACTGTCCTTTTCTGAGGCAAAAAGTATCAACTGACCTCCCTCTGGAGGAAGAAGGAAAACAAGGTAAAATAGAAATACGAGAATATGAGTGACATATCTCAGAGAGAGTGTGAAGGTAGAACAGAAGACCAGGTGAATTTTTATGGGCTACTTAAGATGCAAAATTCCTCAAAAATTCAATGGCATAATTCCTTGCAGCAGAAGGGAGGACCCCGTACACCAGCAACTGTCAAAGAAACCAAACGTAGAAAGCAACCAGAGGGCAAGAAACAAGAACTCAGCTGCCTCACATGTGGTGGTGGAGAGGGAGCCCTCAGCAAAATGGAAGCAACCTGATAGGGTTGAAAGCTGAAACCCACATTGCTGAGCAGGTTTCAGACCCCCCAGAGTCCCAGGGTGAAGGGTGGGGATCAAGCCTGCACTATTCGAGACCTTGACCTGTTAGAGGAAGGGAAGTCAACAACTGGCAGGACATCAACACATCAGAAGCAGGAAGAAAAGGGTAAAAGAGAGCAAAGTTCCCATGGAACTTAAAATTACCGTCACAAATCAAGAAACAGATTCCATTCCCTTCAGAAGCCTATGGCTTTTCTTTCTTCACCCCAGCACTTCTTCCTCCTAATAAATCCCAGAAAAATATTCCTTGAGTCAAGAAACATCTCTCCAGTAGTCACATTAGGCTGGATCTTGACTTTTGCAGGCAAGTGTGCATTTTGCCTCCAAAGTAAAAGTGAAAGCGTTAGTCGGTCAGTTGTGTCCAACTCTTTGCGAGTTCCTCTGTCCATGAGATTCTCCAGGCAAGAATAGCAAAGTGGGCTGCCATTCCCCTCTCCAGGGTATCTTTCCAATCCAGGGATTGAACCTGGGTCTTCTGCATTGCAAGCAGATTCTTTACTGTCTGAGCCACCAGGGAAGCCCTTTTGCTTCCAAATAGACTTAGCAGCAGCAGCAGCAGCAGCAGTCTCCTAAATAGTCTTCCAGATAGCTTGATGCAGCTAGCATAAATCTGCATTTGAACAATAAACCACCTGGGATAGTAATTGCTGGTTTTTCAGAGAACTGAGCTACCCACTAAAGTGAGCAAAATACACACAGCAGGATGCAAACAGCCTTCCCGGGTGCCCTCGGGCTGAAATCAGAAAGCAGATATTTTCTACTTGACCGTGAGGGGCTTGACTTACCCTGAATTCAGCTGCAGAGAGCAGTCTGGAGCAAGGTGCCTTACGGAGCCAGCTAAGAGCACTAGACACTTGCCTGTTGCTTGCTAATTTAGATCCTTCAAAATACCTCAGCCTACTGGTCAAAGTTGAAACTGTCTCCATAAAAACAATCAGCTGATCCTTTTTTTTTTTAAAGTTCTCAGGGGCAGGGTTATCAGCACATGCTGCTATAGGCTCTGGGCAAAGGCTCAGTTTAGCTGGCTTGCCTTTCAATCCAAATGTTTCATAGTGGAGTCTTTCATTTCATCACATAGGTCTGGTTTCTATGCCTCTTCCCTGAACTTCTCTCAACTCCTAGCTCTCTTCTCCTTTGCTTCAATTCCTTCCCTATCTCCTCCCCTAAGTCAGTAGTCTCTTAGGCAGCATGTTTTTGTTGGTTTCTAAGAAGATGAGTCCCAAAGATCCATCTTCAGAGTGGTGTTGTTTTCAGACTCATCTGGAGAGTCAGTTAAACACAGACTCAGGGCCCTTTACCTGCAGATTCTGACTTGATAGGTTTTTGTTAAGTTTCTGGGATCTGTACTTTTAACAACAGATTCTAAAACATAGCCCAGTTTGCAAACCACTCTTCCAATGGAGGGCTGAAGCCCTCTCCATGCAAAAATGCCTCCTCAGTACAAAAATCCCCGATATCCATTTCACTGTTATTCCTATCAGTCAATGTCTATTGTCAAAATGTACAAGTGAACCAAACTGCAGACTGCACCTGCAGGTTGTGAGTTCCTTGAGAGAGGGTACCACATCTTCTAATTTTTGCATCTCTTGCAGCCAGTGAAGTGTAGCTAGCCTCTGGAATCAGAGAACCATGATAGGAACCCTGATTCCTTTACATCTGTCATTGTGATTGGCCTCAGACAAATTACTGACCTTTCCTTAGACTTCAGCTTTCTAACTTGTGAAATGTGAATGGTACGATAAAATATATTAAAAGTGAAATGTAAGCCTTGAGGAGAAGGGGCCAATATTGGGAGTCATGAGCAAATTGGAACATCTGGAACAAGAGGAGGCTGTTTCAGCATACAGCTCTTACACTGGATGAGAGGTACCTTGGTAGGACAGCAAAGCTCCCAGCTGAGTGACTAATTCCCAGGACTAGATCCAAGGATGGGGGTTGACTGGGGAGAAACACACAGAAATAGAGTGCTGTTTTTACTCAAACTCCAAGAGAAGCACAGAGACTTCCCTGGTAGTCCAGTGGCTAAGACTCAGACTTCCAATGTAGGGTATGCTGGTTTGATCCCTGGTCCGGGAATGACGATCCCACATGCCTTAGAGTATGGCCAAAAATAAATAAATAAATAAGAGAAGCATGAGAAACAGGGCTCCAGTTCTTCTTGTTGTTGTTCAGTCACCAATTCGAATCCAACTCTTTGTGACCCCATGACTGCACCATGCCAGGCTCCCCTGTCCTTCACTGTCTCCCGGAGTTTGCTCAGATTCATGTCCATTGGGTTGGTAATGTCATCTAACCATCTCATCCTCTGCTGCCCCCTTCTACTTTGACCTTCAATCTTTTCCAATAAAAGAGTCTTTTCTAAGGAATCAGCTCTTTGCATTAGGCCAAAGTATTGGAGCTTCAGCATCAGTCCTTCCAATGAATATTCAAGGCTGATTTCCTTTAGGATTGACTGCTTTGATCTCTTTGTAGTCCAAGGGACTCTCAAGGGTCTTCTCCAACACCACAGTTCAAAAGCATCAATTCTTCAGTGCTCAGCTTTCTTTATAGTTCAACTCTCACATCCATACATGACTACTGGAAAAATCAGCTCTGACTATATGGACCTTTGTCAGCAAAGTGATGTCTCTACTTTTTAATATGCTGTCTAGGTGGGTCATAGCTTTCCTTCCAAGCAGCAAGCATCTTCTAATTTCATGGCTGCAGTCACCATCCCCAGTGATTTTGGAGCCAAAGAAAATAAAATCTGTCATTGCTTCCACTTTTTCCCATCTATTTGCCATGAAGTGATGAGAGCAATTGCCATGATCTTAGTTTTTTGAATGTTGAGTTTTAAGCCAGCTTTTTCACTCGCTACTTCCAAACCCATATTAAGAGGCTCTTTAGTTCCCCTTCAATTCCTGCCATTAGAGTGGTTTCATCTGCATATCTAAGTTGTTTATATTTCTCCCAGCAATCTTGATTCCAGCTTGTGATTCATCTAGTCTGGCATTTTGCATGATGTACTCTGCATATAAGTTAAATAAGCAGGATGACATACTTGACGTACTCCTTTACAAATTTTGAACCAGACAACTGTTTCATGTCCAGTTCTATTGACCTGCATACAGGCGTCTCAGGAGGCAGGTAAGTTGGTCTGCTACTTCCATCTCTTTAAGAATTTTCCACAGTTTGTTGTGATCCACACAATCAAGGGCTTGAGCATAGTCAATGAAGCAGAAGTAGATGTTTTTCTGGAATTTCCTTGCTTTCTCTATGTTCCAATGAATGTTGGCAATTTGATCTCTGCTTCTTCTGCCTTTTTTAAACCCAGACTGTACATTTGGAAGTTCTTGGTTCGTGTACTGCTGAAGCCTAGCTTGAAGGATTTTGAATATAACGTTGCTACCCTCGTGGCTCAGAGGTTAAAGCATCTACCTGCAATGTAGCAGACCTGGGTTCGATCCCTGGGTTGGAAAGCTCCCCTGGAGAAGGAAATGGCAACCCATTCCAGTATTCTTGCCTGGAGAATCCCTTGGAGAGAGGGGCCTACAGTCCTGTAGGCTATAGTCCACGGGGTCACAAAGAGTTGGACACGACTGAGTGACTTCACTTTCATACTTTGCTAGCATGTGAAATAAGTGTAATGCTAGTTTGAACATTCATTTGGCATTGCCCTTCTTTGGCACTGGAATAAAAACACCTTTTCCAGTCCTGTGCCACTGCTGAGTTTTCCAAATTTGCTGGTATATTGAGTGCAACACTTGAACAACATCGTCTTTTAGGATTTGAAATAGCTCAACTGGAATTCCATCACTTCCATTAGCTTTATTCATAGTGATACTTCCTAAGGCCCATTTGACTTCACACTCCAGGATGTCTGGCTCTATGTGAGTGACCACACCATCATGGTTATCATCCAGATCATTAAGACCTTTTGTTTAGTTCTTCTGTGTATTCTTGCCACCTCTTTTTAATATCTTCTGCTTCTGTTAAGGTCTTTGCTGTTTCTGTCCTTTATATTGCCCATACTTGCATGAAATATTCCCTTGATAGCTCTGGTTTTCTTGAAGAGATTTCTAGTCTTTCCTATTCTATTGTTTTCCTCTATTTCTTTGCATTGTTCATTAAGAAAACCTTCTTTTATCTCTCCTTGCTATTCTCTGGAACTCTGCCTTCAGTTGAGTATATTTTTCCCTGTCTTTCACGTCTCTTCTTTCCTCAGCTACTTGTAAGGCCTCTTCAGACAACCACTTTGCCCTCTTGCATTTCTTTTTCTTTGAGATGGTTTTGGTCACTGCCTCCTGTACAATGTTATGAACCTCCATCCATAGTTCTGTCTACCAGATCTAATCCCTTGAATCTATTCATCACCTTCACTGTATAATCATAAGAGATTTGATTTAGGTCATAGCTGAATAGCCTAGTGATTTTCCCTACTTTCTTCAATTTAAGCCTGAATTTTGCAATAAGGAGCTCATAATCTGAGCCACAGTCAGCTCCAGGTCTTTGTTTTTGCTGACTGTATAGAGTTTATCCATCTTCAGCTGATATAATAAATCTGATTTCAGTATTGACCATCTGGTGATGTCTCAATGTAGACTCATTTCTCATGTTTTTGGAAGAGGGTGTTTGCATTCTCTTGACAAAACTCTGTTATCCTTTGCCTTGCTTCATTTTATAAGCATGGCCAAACTTACCTGTTATTCCAGGTATCCCTTGACTTTCTACTTTTGCATTCCAATCCCCTACAATGAAAATGACATTTTTTTTTAATGTTAGTGACTTCCCTGGTGGCTCAGATGGTAAAGCGTCTGTCTACAATGCGGGAGACCTGGGTTCCATCCCTGGGTCAGGAAGATCTGCTGGAGAAGGAAATAGCAATCCACTCCAGTACTATTGCCTGGAAAATCCCATGGACAAAGGAGCCTGGTAGGCTACAGTCCATGGGGTCACAAAGAGTTGGACACAACTGAGCAACTTCACTTTCCTTTCCTTTTCTACAAGGTGTCATAGGTCTTCATTGAACCACTCAGGTTCAGGTTCTTTGGCACCAGTTGGGGCTGCTGCTGCTGCTGCTGCTGCTACTGCTGCTAAGTCGCTTCAGTCATGTCCAACTCTGTGCGACCCCATAGATGGCAGTCCACCAGGCTCCACCGTCCCTGGGATTCCCCAGGCAAGAACACTGGAGTGGGTTGCCATTTCCTTCTCCATTGCATGAAAGTGAAAAGTGAAAGTGAAGTCACTGAGTCGTGTCCAACTCTCAGCGACCCCATGGACTGCAGCCCACCAGGCTCCTCTTTCCGTGGGATTTTCCAGGCAAGAGTACTGGAGTGGGGTGCCACTGCCTTCTCTGATCAGTTGGGGCATAGATGCGTATTACTGTGATGATGAATGGTTTGCCTGGAAACAAACTGAGATCATTCTGTCGTTTTTGAAGTTGCACCCAAGTACTGCATTTTGGACTCTTTTTGACTATGAGGGCTACCCAACAAAGGCCTATCTAGTCAAAGTTTTGATTTTTCCAGTAGTCGTGTATGGATGTGAGAGTTGGACTATAAAGAAAGGTGAGTGCCAAAGAATTGATGCTGTTGAACTGTGGTGTTGGAGAAGACTCTTGAGAGTCCCTTGGACAGCAAGGAGATCCAACCAGTCCATCCTAAAGGAATATTCATTGGAAGGACTGATGCTGAAGCTGAAACTCCAATACTTTGGCCACCTGATGTGAAGAACTGATTCATTTTAAACGCTGATGCTGGGAATAATCTAAAGCAGGAAGAAAAGGGGACAACAGAGGATGAGATGGTTGGAAAGCATCACCGACTCTATGGACATGAGTTTGAGTAAGCCCTGGGAGTTGGTGATGGACAGGGAAGCCTGGCGTGCTGCAGTTCATGGGGTTGCAAAGAGTCAGACACAACTGAGTGACTAAACTGAACTGAACTGAATATTTCTTCTAAGGATTCTTGCTCACAGAAGTAGATATAATGGTCTTCTGAATTAAATTCATCCATTTTAGTTCACTGATTCCTAAGATATCAGTGTTCAATCATACCATCTGCTTGACTATGTCCAATTTACATTGATTCATGAACCTAACATTCCAGGTTCCTATACAATATTGTTCTTTACCACATGGTACTTTCCTTTCACCACCAGACACATCCATAACTGAGCATTCTTTCCATTTTGGCCCAGCCACTTCATTCTTTCTGGAACTATTAGTAATTGCCCTGCACTATTCCCAGTAGTTTATTGGACACCTTCTGACCTGGGGGGCTCATCTTCCGGTATCATATCTTTCTGCCTTATCATATTGTTTATGGGGTTCTCAAGGCAAGAATACTGGAGTGGTTTGCCATTCCATCCTTCATTGGACCACATGTTTTCAGAACTCTCCACTGTGACCTGTCTGTCTTGGTTGACCCTACATGGCATGACTCATAGCTTCAGAGTTATACAAGCCCCTTCACCACCACATGGCTATGATCCATGAAGTGAACCAGAGATTGGGTTATTGCAGGTCTGGAGATGGCTAGTGGTGATGGTAGCACAACAGTGTGAATACGCTTAAAGTCATGGTATAATTCGGCATATATTCATCTAAAAATGCTTAAAATGGTAAATTTTATGTTTTATCTATTTGCCACAATAAGAAAAAAGCCAGGATCTTCTATAAAGTTTTATTCATATAATTTAAAAAATTAAATGAAATTAATATGGAATTAATTTCTGTTTTAACTCTAGCAACATTAATATGCCAGAATTGGAGAGATTTTTTGTTTTACTGTATTTTTTAGATTTTACCATATAGTTTAATTTAGTCTTAAATGTGTCTAGTTCTTCTGATATGTAAAATGCCAAATATATGTGTGTGTGTGTGTGTTTGTATATATATATATATATATATGAAAGTGAAAGTGAAAGTCAGTCACATCTGACTCTTTGCGAGCACAGTCAGTCATGTCTGACTCTTTGTGAGCACAAGGACTATAGAGTCCATGGAATTCTCCAGGCCAGAATACTGGCGTGGGGAGCCATTCTCTTTTCCACAGGCACTTCCCAACCCACGGATCGAACCCAGGTCTCCTGTATTGCAGGTGGACTCTTTACCAACAGAGCCACCAGGGAAGCCCTTTATATATTTATATACATATATGTATATAGAACTTGTCTGGACTGAAAATATCTACCATAATATAGACAAGATACAATATACTAAGCATCAATAAAAATCCAGGATGTATTTTAAAAATTACTAGGAAAAATGTAATACTGTGGATAGAGCAATGAGCTTTTAAAAAGAGGTAATTTCTGTTCTAATTAAACTACTGTAGGAAAGAAGGAAAACTTTTGAATTCTTTTTATGAAACAAGTACAAAATTGACATAATACCTGATCCCCCAAAAGAACCCACAAAAAAATGTTTGATCTTATTTAATGCTAGAATTGGGGTTAGATCTTAGTTCCTCACCAGGGATCAAACCTGCATCTTCTGCAGTAAAAGCATAGAGTCTTAACCACAGGACCACCAGGAAAGTTCCTAGAGAAGTACACTGACTGGCCAGGTCCGGGAAATGTGAAAAATTCTATGAGTGAAAGAGGAAGGAGGCTAACAACCCCACTCATACTGAATGGAATACTTTTACTTTAAGCAGAAGGTATCAAAAGTAAAGAAAATAAAGAGGTTAGGCAGACAAAACTGAAGTGGCCTCATGTTACTTCTATTGGTCTATATTGGCTCCCCATCATACCTACAAAATGATTCAGAATACTTTCCTACTGATTCATCTTCACCTTGATTATCCATCATGTAAAAATTATATGAAATCTGAATTTCAGTGTTCATAAATAAAATTTAATTGGAACATGAAAACAATCATTCATTATATCCTATCTAAGGCTGCTTTTGTGCTATAACAGCAGGACTGAATAATAGTGACAGAGACCTTATGGACTATACAGTCAAAAATATTTACTATCTAGTATTTTGCTAGAGTCTTGCTGTTCAGTTGCATAGTCGTGTCCAACTCTTTGCAACCCCATGAACTGCAGCACACCAGGCTTCCCTGTCCTTCACTGTCTCCTGGAGTCTGCTTAAACTCATGTTCATTGATTCAGTGATGCCATCCAATCATATCATCCTCTGTTGCCCCCTTCTCTGCTGGCCCCCAATCTGGAAGCACATAATCTACACCATCATAACCATCAAAACTACTTTCCTAAACTGAAATCCTGTGAATCTTAGATTGTTTCTCTTGAAAAATGCTGTACATGTTTAGACACATAAAAATATTTTCTTTAGCTAGCTTTTGTTGAATTATTGATTGTAGGCTGATTCAATGTTACCTCCGTAATTGCTTCCATATTGTCTTAATATATTTTTTACCCACGTCTAGTTTTCCAAACCAATGAAGTAACCATGAGCATATTTTTTTCTTTCTTTTTTAAAATATTTATTTATTTGGCAGCTCTGGGACTTAGTTGCAGCATGTGGGATCTTCAGTCTTTGCTGTGGCATATACGATCTTTCTACTTGCAGCATGCAAGCTCTTAGTTGCAGCATGTAGGATCTAGTTCCCTCACCAGGCAATGAATGCAGGCACCTTGCATTGGGAGCATGGAGTCTTAGTCACTGGACCACCAGCAAAGTCCCATGGTCATATTTTCAAATATGAGAAAACTAAGCATATTTTAAAATTTATTTTATTTAAATATAGTTGATTTACAATGTTGTGTTAAAAAGCATATTAATTTGGGTTTTAAGAAATCCATTTGTCAGCACCTGGTTCTACTGTTCCATGAAAATCAAGTAAAGGTCTGCATCCTATTTCTTCTCTATTTCTAGGAATATTTGCTCTTCTCAGAGATGACTAGTCACAACCGGAATAGGGTGTTTCCTGAGAAACTTCTGGATTTCCTTCCAAGAATGTTCATGTCTGCTTTGTGTGGGAAAAGGAATCTCCTCCTCAGTGCATGGAGAAGTGGAGATTAGAGATCCTGGAGGCACAGCACTGGGGTTGGGGCTGGGGGGAGGCTGTATCAGGTGGCCTACTCCAAAGTAAGACAGCAGAGTCCAGTTGTTCCTCCCACGTCTCCTCAGATGTTCTGTGCTTGCTCTGCATATGCTTTCCCTACTGACATTCTTATCTTCTTCTCCCACAATGAAGAGAAAATGTCCCTGGGTCTTTTCAACAGGGAGAAAAGAAGTCTCACTGGCTTCAGCTCTAGTTTCCTCAAATATGTGCTATAACCTTACTAACCCTAAGGCACTGATGGATAGTAGAGGAGGAGAGAATGGCAACGGCTGATTTATCTGATCATGATATATCTGTGGAATGTCAAGAGTAAAGTTGGGCTCATTAATAAGCACAGTGGCTGTGACTTCTTTTAGGTGAATAGCCATGGAGAAGCCAATCTCTGCTCCTTTCATATGGAGACTACCCCAGTGCTTGGCCCAAGGACCTGTAAAAAAATTAATACAGAAACCTCAAGTAAATATTAATACAGCCTGGAGACCAGAGGGAGGAGCTCTCATTTCTGCAACAATGGCAAAGCCCAACAGGTAGAAAGGCTCCTCTTCTTTCCAGCAAGGACTCAGTCAATGACAAGTCTTGGGTTCTTTGCTCACTGTAAGCTCTCTCATCTTCCTTTTCCCCTCCAGGAAATCCTTTCCTTGCTGTGCAGGGACTTGTGTGTGGTTCACCATGCTTCTAGATCTCAGCTTGCAATTTCTGCTGATCCTAAATAACCTCATCTTTGCTAGAAAAGCATCTGGCATCCTATTTGTTTTAGGTCAACATTTGGTGGCCCATACAAGGACCAGAGAGCTTCCCTGGTGGCTCAGTGGTAAAGAATCTGCCTGCAATGCAAGAGACCTAGGTTCCAACTCTGGGTCAGAAAGATCCCCTAGAGAAGAAAATGGCAATGTGGGAAATACAGTCCACAGGAACACAACTTAGTGACTAATCCACCACTACAAGGACCAGAGGAAACCCCCAAAGACTCTCGGGCTAATGAGCAAAGAGGTGAGGTATCCACAGTTGCGCCCTTTATTGCTCATTCCTTTTCTCACTGACCCTGTACATCTTTCTTCTGATTCAAGCCTTTATAGTCTGTGGACTAAAAATGCTGTCTGCCACATCAGTAGAAAAAGGATGTGGTGGCCATTAAGCCATTAGCCACTACAGCCCCTCCTCCGACAGAGAACCCTGAGGGAACTCAGGATGGAAACAAACAGGATGCTGGTCCTAGATAGCTGATGTGTATATCAAAGGAATGATTTCAGTGAACCCAGATTCTTGTATCTTCCTATATGTAGAAAAGTACAAATTCATTAATTTGAGATGACTGGTTTTCTTTAATAAATAGTAATCTTTTGATCAGTAAAACCTGGTTTTTGTTGAAGAACTCTTACATACCCTGGCTTCTCCCTTACCTCTAGAGAGCAGTCCCTCAGAACTATCTGAGAAGCTGCCCCCTCGGCTTAAAGGTCCTCAGTTTGTCCACCAAATAAAACATAATTCTCAACTTCCAGGTTGTTTTCTTTCTTTTTTTCAGTTGACCCCTCTTTGTACTTAAAGCTCTTCAGGTTGTATCAGGGATCTGTTTTTAGGTTTCACTCTTTCTGGTTGAAGCCTTGTTCTGTATGCAAGTACTCTTTTGGCAGTTCAGTCTTATTCTGAGATCAGACTGCTTCACCTGAAATTGGCTGAGAAGCTGTCAGCCCAGTTCCTTCAGGTACAGGGGTTGTTTCACTGAAACTGAGTCACTTCACTGAAATGGAGTCATCAGCCTGTACCTTTGGAATGGGCGCGGTTTCATAGGAACTAGCTGGGGAGCCTTCGGCCTGGCTCCTCCAGGACCAAGCTGTTCCCTCAGGACTGGTGGGTATTAGGCCTGCAGACAGTTTGAGCTGCAAGCTGTTAAAACTGAGCTGTTTAAGATATAAATTGTTTAAGCTGTTGGAAAATTATTCTTTTATTCTAGAGAAAAAGTCTGAGAAATGGTATCCTAGTTATCTATATATCTTGAGGGCACACCCCCCCCCCACACACACACACACTGAGATTCTAGTCAGTTTTATGTTTAAAATCTTTATTTTTCCTCATGCTAATGGACTGACCTAACCAAAGGCAATTCAGAATATCAGTGGCCATTATGGATAACTTTTGAAATTCCTTTCTTAAAACCAAACTGGAATACCACAGTGCAAAAATCTTCAGAACTGAATGAAATGCCTATTTTGATTGGTATTTTGGGATGATGGCATAAATGTTAGATATTGTGTCCAGACAAGAAAATTAAAGCATAACATACTCCCTGTCAGAGCTGGGCCCTCCCCATGTGCAGTCTGCATCTGTATTATCCATTAACCAGACCGCCTCAAGGCAGGAATATCCACTCGACTGTAAAAATTAACCTTTTCCCTTCTTCATATACCAGTAATGTTACTCCTTAAAAGATAACATTCCTTTCCTAATCCTGGAAGAGATCGTGATGACCCATTGCTGGCTTTGTATAGTGCTTGTTGGGACTGTGTATCTCTGATGAATTTTACATAAAACATCAATGTGCCATTTTGATGTATGATCCTTTGTTTCAAGAATGTATGTAACTGGGCCTTTGACTTCTAAACAAGAAGAACAGTCCTCAAAAAGACTGTCTCCTGGGTTATAATCCTCAGGTTGGGCTTCAGTAAAATTTTCTATTTCTCCTAAAGACCAACTGTTGATTAATTTTTCATCCACAGAGACTTTCCAACATTATCAGAAGTCTAAAACTGCCTTTCTGCAAAATAAGACTTTAACCAAGGCAAATGAACTATTTTAAAAATATAAAATGATGCCTGAAACCTCAGGTTCTTCATTGACTTCTTTGTCTGAGCTCTGACTCTGATGGGGCCTTCCCAGGAGGCGCTAGTGGTAAAGAACCTGCTTGCCAATTCAGGAGATGTAAACACACAGGTTCGATCCCTGAGTTGGTAAGATCCCCTGGAGGAGGGTACAGCAACCCTGTCCAGTATTCTTGCCTGGCGAATCCCATGGACAGAGGAGCGTGGCGGGCCAATTGCCCATAAGGTCACAAAGAATCAGGCTTGACTAAAGCGATGTAGCATGCACAGAAGCTGCCTCTGATGCCATCTTGTCTCCCTCCCTCCCCTCCTCATGCCCAGGCTCTGCCCTAGGCACCATCTTCCTTCTTTCCTTCGATGCCACCCACATTGCCTCTATACCCTCAATTTTTCTATACTAATTCTCTCACTTAATTTTCTTTTTGCCTGAATCCCTCCCCACCTTTTCCCTCTAAACTTATCAAAGCTTAGTTCAGTTCAGTCGCTCAGTTGTGTTTGCGACCCCATGGACTGCAACATGCCATTCCTGTCTATCACTGATTCCCAGAGCTTGCTCAAACTCATGTCCATCAAGTTGGTGAAGCCATCCAACCATCTCATCCTCTGTCGTCCCCTTTTCCTCCTGCCTTCAATCTTTCCCAGCATCAGTGTCTTTTCCAATGAGACAGTTCTTCACATCCGGTGGCCAAAGTATTGGAGTTTCAGCTTCAGCATCAGTCCATCCAATGAATATTCAGTACAGATTTCCTTTAGGATGGACTGGTTTGATCTCCTTGCTGTTCAAGGACCTGGTGTTTGGGAAGGGAAACATCTTCCAGGGTGGGTTAATATGGATGTCGTAAGAAGGGAGTCTTTTATTAAAGCTAGTCCCTTTAAAACTAAGCCTTCTGAGGATGCAGAGCCTTCATTTATATTTCCTGAACTAAAGCTGAACTGTGAGCCATAGTCAAAGATTTTCCCAAAATAACCAAAGATCCTCACAAATTTTTTGAAAAATTTAACATCATTATTCAAACTTATCAATCTTGTTTTTATAACTTACACCTGCTAGTTTCATATGCTTGTCAGTAAAGGACAAGCCCAGGATTAGATGAAAACCCCCAAATGGGAAAATCCTGAAATTTCCCTCTGATGGAGACAATTTTCAAACATTGAGGCATGTGGAAGTAATTTTGGCTTATACACAGCAGCCTGAACTTTGTGTGAATTAAAATAGCTTGTTATACACACACAGCACATCTGCTTTAACCATCAAGATAAAGAATGTGTGTTTTGAAGGTAAGGGGAAAAACTTCCTTCTTAGGACATCCGTATTAACACTCCTTGGAAGATGTTTCCCTTCCCAGACACCAGGTCTCACTGTCTCACTCTATATTTACTAAATCTGTCTATTTTGGAAACTTGAAGGAATATACCCCTGTCATGTTTGATGTATGTTCTTTGTTCTGATAAAGTATATAGCTATGCTAAAAACCATTTTTTAACCAAGCATTTTCTCAGAATAATCTGAGAGATTGTCTCCTGGGTTATAGTCCTCAGTTTGGCTCAAACAAAACTCTTTTCTATTCCTATTACAAGTAGTTTATTGATTATTTCCATCAACACCTAAGATTACAACACAGAGACCAACCTACTAACTTAGATGATCAAGTTTGGGCAAGTGCTAGGTGACTTTTTCAAAGCCTGTTGATTGGAGCAAAATTCAGACATTTTACATGAAAACCTGATGAATCTGCTCATGACTATTCCAATCAACTTCAGATTATTTTAAAAGAAAATTCTGATCTTTTAAAGGTTGATTCCACCCAGATAGCTTTTAACTTTATGTTTATTAGTGGACTAAACCAGAACATTTCCTTTCTAGTAAAAAGAACCAAGATGGAATGGGAAGCTAGAATTTTCCACTCCAGAGTTTAGTTAATCTGGCAAACTCTCTCTCTCACACTCTAAATGAGTCACCAAAATGAAAGACCACCTAAATTCTTAAACTCCAGCAAATGACAGTCCCTAAATGAAAACCAAAACCCTCCTAGTTTTAAACACCATCTGCCCTCTAGCCAGCCTTTTGAATGTTCTCCCAGTTCTCAATAACAGGGTTTGGGGGGGACTACAGGGGCTCTTTCCCACCTTCCCTCTTAATAGAATGGGAGAAACATTTCCTCAGATTGGGGATGGGTCTCTTCATGTTCTAAGTAACACCAGAACCACAATCTCGGTGCTCAGCACCACTACTATAAAGCAGCCCCTGCCTCGGAGTACTAAAACAATTCAAATATGGGATCTCTAGTGAACCCCAAAGAGCTTCCTGTCTCTGAACCTATTCCCTTTTGTTTAGGCCCTTTGAGAGATACACACCCTTTTCTCCTTAGCTCCTCTGCCCTTATCCATTTATTAGGTTGAGACTTCTTAGATAAGTATCATGCCAGAATTTCTTTATCCCCAAAAGGGAAAATAATTCTAGCATTTGACAGTAGTCATCAAAGTAACCAATCACATAAATTAAATGACCCTTTGACATCTTTTCATTGCTTCAGCTCTGAGTCCTAGAGCTGATCTTCAAAACACCGATTATTTGTTCTGTTGAATTAGCTACCACTTTCCTACGGACAAAAATCTGTAACTGACCCTGGCAAAATTTACAGCACACCTCCCATCATGACTCAGATAGGTCTCTCAAAACCTCTTTCTGCAATTAATTAATACCTTTTAAGCAAAGAAGCCCTTAATGGAAGACTACAAGTCTTAAGACCTCACTATCCCTTGTACTAATCTTTCTAATATTTCTACTTGACCTGTGAGAAAACCTAGGACCCAGGATGGATGTTCACCCAGAATCTCCAGGTAATAAACAACACATCCCTCGATGCCTTGTTGTTCCTAACTCATATGTTACTAATATCCACTGTCACTAGAAGTAAACTCTTTACCATAATTTATTTATGCACTGCATTCTCTAGTACTCCAGTTGATGAAGCCAGCCATTAAATGTTGCCTTTATTTGGAAAGAAAAAGAATTCACCTGGACACTAATGCCTCAGGTTTCACTAAGAGTCCTTATTTCTCAATTACTGAAGGCTGATCTGGATGACAGAATGTGTGGATGATTTGCTTCTTTGCTCTTCTTCTCAAGCCTCCTCAGAGAAAGACAGCATACACTAGCTAAAGTATTAGCTTCAAAGGGACGCAAAGCCACCAAAATTTCAAAGGAAAATTGCAGTTTGTCCAAACCCAGGTTGATATTTAGGGCATCTGATATCAGAACAGGGACTATACCTAGATCCAGATAGACTTTATAGTGTCCAGAGTTTCCCCAAACCCAAAACTAAACACCATCTGTGACATTTTCTTGCGATAGTTGGTTATGCTGAAATTAGATTCCAAATTTCTTTCTTGTGGCCGAATATCTTTGTGTTTTATTCAAGAATAATAACCCCAGTCCAATTTAAGAGAAAAAACCAGAGGACATAACTTCTAAGACCTTAAAAGAGAGCTTGATGAACTCACCTCCCCTGGGGCATTCCAATGATCAGATTCCCTTTTACCTTTTCTGAAAAGGAAGGAGATGCCCTTGGGGTACTCACCCCAAACCACAAGGACCACCACTGACCCATAGGGTATGCTAGCCAGCAGCTGGATCCTGTGACATAGGGACACCAGCCTTGCCTTAGAGTGATTCAGTGCACTTCAGTCACTCAGTCGTGTCCGACTTTTTGCAACCCCATGAACTGCAGCACTCCAGGCTTCCCTGTCCATCACCAACTCCTGGAGTTTACACAAACTCACATCACTTGAGTCGGTGATGCCACCAACCATCTCATTCTCTGTCGTCACCTTCTCTTCCCGCTTTCAATCCTTCTCAGCATCAGGGTCTTTTCAAATGAGTCAATTCTTCACATAGGTAGCCAAAGTATTGGCGTTTCAGCTTCAGCATCAGTCCTTCCAATGAATATTCAGGACTGATTTCCTTTAGGATGGACTGGTTGGATCTCTCTGCTGTCCAAGGGACTCTCAAGAGTCTTCTCCAACACTGTAATTCAAAAGCATCAATTCTTCAGCACTTGGCCTTCTTTACAGTACAACTCTAACATCCATATATCATTACTGGAAAAACCATAGCTTTGACTAGACAGACCTTTGTTGGCAAAGTAATGTCTCTGTTTTTTAATATGCTGTCTAGGTTGGTCATAACTTTTCTCCCAAGGAGCAAGCAAGTTCTTTTAATTTCATGGCTGCAGTCACCATCTGCAGTGATTTTGGAGCCCCACAAAATAAAGTCTGACACTGTTTCCATTGTTTTCCCATCTATTTGCCATGAAGTGATGGGACCAGATGCCATGATCTTAGTTTTTGGAATGTTGAGTTTTAAGCCTGCTTTTTCACTCTCCTCTTTCACTTTCATCAAGAGGCTCTTTAGCTCTTCTTCACTTTCTGCCATAAGGGTGGTGTTATCCGCATATCTGAGGTTATTGATATTTCTCCTGGAAATCTTGATTCCAGCCTGTGTTTCATCCAGTCCAACATTTCTCATGATGTACTCTGCATATAAGTTAAATAAGCAGGGTGACAATATATAGTCTTGATGTACTCCTTTCCTGATTTGGAACCAGTCTGTTGTTCCATGTCCACTTCTAACTGTTGCTTCTTGACCTGCATACAGATTTCTCAGGAGGCAGGTCAGGTGGTCTGGTATTCCCATCTTTTGAATAATTTTCCAGAGTTTGTTGTGTTCCACACTGTCAAAGGCTTTGGCATAGTCAATAAAGCAGAAATAGATGTTTTCCTGGAACTCTCTTGCTTTTCTGATGATCCAACAGATGGAAGTAATTTGATCTCTGGTTCCTCAGCCTTTTCTAAATCCAGCTTGAATATCTGGAATTTCATAGTTCATGTACTGTTGAAGATTGGCTTGGAGAATTTTGAGCATTACTTTGCTGGCATGTGAGATGAGTGCAATTGTGCAGTAGTTTGAGCATTCTTTGGCATTGCCTTTCTTTGGGATTGGAATGAAAACTGACCTTTTCCAGTCCTGTGGCCACTGCTGAGTTTTCCAAATTTGCTGGCATATTGAGTGCAGCACTTTCACAGCATCATCTTTCAGGATTTGAAATAGCTCCACTGGAATTCCATCACCTCCACTAGCTTTGTTCATAGTGATGCTTTCTAAGGCCCACTTGACTTCACATTCCAGGATGTCTGGCTCTAGGTGAATGATCATAGCATTGTGATTATCTGGGTTGTGAAGATATTTTTTGGATAGTTCTTCTGTGTATTCTTGCCACCTCTTCTTAATATCTTCTGCTTCTGTTGGGTCCAAACCATTTCTGTCCTTTATTGTGCCCATCTTTGCATGGAATGTTCCCTTGGTATCTCTAATTTTCATGAAGAGGTCTCTAGTCTTTCCCTTTCTATTGTTTTCCTCTATTTCATTGCACTGATCATTGAGAAAATCTTTCTTATCTCTCCTTGCTATTCTTTAGAACTCTGCATTCAAATGGGTATATCTTCCCTTTTCTCCTTTGCTTTTCACTTCTCTTTTTCATAGCTATTTGTAAGGCCTCCTTAGACAACCATTTTGCCTTTTTGCATTTCTTTTTCTTGGGGATGGTCTTGATCACTGCTTCCTGTACAATGTCATGAACCTCTGTCCATAGTTCATCAGGCATTCTGTCTATCAGATCTAATCCCTTGAATCTATTTCTCACTTCCACTGTATAATCATAAGGGATTTGATTTAGGTCATACCTGAATGGTCTAGTGGTTTTCCCTACTTTCTTCAATTTAAGTCTGAATTTGGCAATAATTCAGAGTTCATGATCTGTGCCACAGTCAGCTCCTGGTCTTATTTTTTTTGACTGTATAGAGCTTCTCTATCTTTGTCTACAAATAATATAATCAATCTGATTTTGGTGTTGACCATCTGGTGATGTTCATGTGTAGAGTTTTCTCTTGTGTTGTTGAAAGAGGATGTTTGCTATGACCAGTGCGTTCTCTTGGCAAAACTCTATTAGACTTTGCCCTGCTTCATTCTGTATTCCAAGGCCAAATTTGCCTGTTACTCCAGGTATTTCTTGACTTCCTACTTTTGCATTCCAGTCTCCTATAATGAAAAGAACATCTTTTGGGGGTGTTAGTTCTAGAAGGTCTTGTAAGTCTTCATAAAACTGTTCAACTTCAGCTTCTTCAGCATTACTGGTTGGGGCATAGACATGGATTGCTGTGATATTGAATGGTTTGCCTTGGAAACAAACAGAGATCACTCTGTCATTTTTGAGATTGCATCAAGTACTGCATTTCACACTCTTTTGTTGACTATGATGGCTACTCCATTTCTTCTAAGGGATTTTTGCCCACAGTAGTAGATATAATGGTCATCTGAGTAAATTCACCCATTCCAGTCCGTTTTAGTTCACTGATTCCTAAAATGTCAACGTTCACTCTTGCCAGCTCCTGATTGAGCACTTCCAGTTTGCCTCGATTCATGGACCTAACATTCCAGGTTCCTATGCAATATTGTGCATTACAGCATCAGACTTTATTTCCATCACCAGTCTCATCCACAACTCGGTGTTGTTTTTGCTTTGGCTCTGTCTCTTCATTCTTTCTGGGGTTATTTCTCCACTGATCTCCACTAGCAGATTGGGCACCTACCGACCTGCGGAGTTCATCTTTCAGTGTCTTCCTATCATGTTGCCTTTTCATTTGTTTATGGGGTTCTCAAAGCAAGAATACTGAAGTGGTTTGCCATTCCCTTCTCCAGTGGACTACATTCTGTCAGAACTCTTCACCATGACCCGTCCATCTTGGGTGGCCCTATACGGCATGGTTCATAGTTTCATTGAGTTAGACAACGCTGTGGTCCACGTGATCAGATTGGTTAGTTTTCTGTGATTGTGGTTTTCAGTCTGTCTGCCCTCTGATAGAGAAGGATAAGAGGCTTATGGAAGCTTCCTGATGGGGGAGACTGATTGAGGGGAAAACTGGGTCTTGTTCTGATGGGCAGGTCCATGCTTAGTAAATCTTTAATCCAATTTTCTGTTGACAGGCAGAGCTGCTCTTTCATTAGGCCCCTGCTCTTTCAGTTAAGACCATTGAGAAAATTGTCATGGAATCCCCTTTAACTGTTTTTGTAATTTATGCATTAGAAGCTTTCCTGAATTTTCATCACTCTCAACATTTCTCAGTCAGCCACCTCACCCCCTGTGAAGTGTTTCTGTTAATTCTTCCTCACATAACTCTTCCACATTGTATTAAGCTCAACCCTGCTGTTCTTCACCTCTCCATCACTGAAGAAGTCCCTTTTGACAGCTTAACATGGAGAGATCACCCCCTGACTGGTCCTGATGATCTACAGCAAATCCTCTAAGGAATACTGACCTCTCATGGTTCACTCTCGTGGTTCTCATATAAAAAGTGCTGTGCTGGATAAGCTACTTCAACTCCTTTTGATGTTAAGGCAGCATCTTTACATACAGCTACTTTAGCCCAACAGGCTGAATTATACACTATTAGTGGGCTTGTACTTTAGCCAATGGCAAAACTGGCAACATTTATACTGATAGCAGATGTGCTTTTGGAGAAGCTCATGATTTTGGAACACTGTAGAAGACCTGGCTTCCATACTTCCAGCCACAACAAAAATTTCAATGGCTTCATTGTTTAGGAATTTTTGCCTGCTGCCTTAGCTATTATTAAGATTCTGTGAACATTCTAAATCTTACTCTCTGAAAGCTAAGGAAATCACCTTGTGATATTTACATACACACACATACATACACAAAAACCAGTCTTAAAGCAACCAGCAGTAGCTAAAACTTTGTTATGGTCCAGTTTTATTTCCCTAAATGATAACTTCAGAAAACTTGTTAGAGAAACCCAACAACTGACCTCAGAAAAGGAAAAACAAGATTGGAAATTCAACAATTGTTGGTTTGATAAAAAGAGAAAGCTCTGGTTTAGACCAAATGACAACCCATCCTACCAGAAACTCTAAAATTCCCACTCCTCACCACTGTAAATGCATTAAACTGTTGATCTACTGACAAAATGACAGCATTCATGAGTCAATATTTGTGGGAAAATATTAACTAAGCCACAAAAAAATGCACACCTCGCTTGTCCCACCTGTCCAAACCACAACCTGTGGAAATCTATTCATACTGCTCCCAGACGTTATTAACTACCTAATGGACAATTCAAGGTCTGGCAAATGGCTTTCATAGAACTTTCTGCATCTCATGGATATAAGTATGTTTTAGTCATTGTTTGTATATTTTCACACTGGAGTGTGGCCTTCCCTTACAGATGGGCTACTGCCTCTTCTGTGGCTAACATCCTTCCAGAAAAGATTAGCCTTACCTTATCCCCACCTGAACTTCATAGTGATCAAGGAACCTATTTTACTGGCCAGGTGCTTTGATAAGTCTGTACTGTTTGGCTGGTTTTATACATTTGATTATACTTTCTGCCCTCAATCCTTTGACTTAGTTGAACACAATAGTGGCATTATTAAGAGTCAAATAGCAAAACTAGTAAAAACCCTGTAAGTACTTTGACCAAAAACAGTGTCATTTGTCCTAAATCTCAGATACATACCTTTTGGAACCCATAAACTCTTACTCTAGTCAAAGAACACTTAATGAATTTGGCTTCTGCTTCTTTTGACCCACAGCCAATAAAAGAAGAGATATTCCAATATTGCAAAGGCCTAATTGCTTCTGGGCTTTCCTGGTGGCTCAGAGAGCAAAGAATATGACTCCAATGTAGGAGACCTGAGTTCAACCTTGAAAGGTTGTTGTGGAACCATAAAAGATGCTGGGATTCTGGGCCTCCAGGAGAGAGGGAATTCAGTCCAGGGCCAGTGACAAGGCTTGATCACTCAGAGCTTTTGTGTAATAAAGTTTTATTAAAGCATAAAAGAGATAGAGAAAGCTTCTGACATAGACTTCAGAAGCAAGCAGAAAGAGTGCCCCCCTGCAAGTCCTTAGCCAGATGTTATATAGCTACTAGCAGGCTGCTAATTAGAGAAAGGGAATTCTCAAAACTCAAAGACTGGTACGAGGCCCTCACCGACAACATGCGTTTTGAGACAACATTGGCACAAGGTGAGCTGTCCTGGGCCATACAATGATTGACATGAATCTTGAAGAAAGGCAGATTTCCAAGTAAATATATAGTTTCATTAACATAGATTAGGAGAACAATGTATGGGTAAAACATACTGGTTTGTTGAGCCCCTGTTGGTTCTGAGTCTTAAGCGGAATTGACCTGGAGAAAGACAGTTTAGGGTAAATACGTAGTTCTTTAACATAGCTTAAGAAAAACATTTCTATAAGAAAAACTCATTGGTTAGCTCAAGGTTTGATAAAAGTTCAGGTGGGACCAGGTGTCATCATGGCAACACAGAATTTTAAGAGAAACCTCCTTTTAATTTTGTATAGAGAAGGGAAAAAGAGTGACACTGGTAGTTTGTTTCCTCCTGCCACTTAAGAAAGAAACATCTCAATCCCTGGGTTGGGACTATCCCCTGGAGAAAAAACTGTCAACCCACTCCAATATTCTTGCCTGGAGAATGCCATGGACAGAGGAGCCTGGCAGGCTAGAGTCCATAAGGTCACAAAGAGTCAGATGCGACTGAGCAACTAACGCACACAAATTGCTTCTATTAACAATAATCATATTTTGGTAGAGTAATCTTTTCACAGTGTCTTCTTAGGACACAAGGATTTTACGATTCACATTCTCCAACCTGGAGATTTCATCTATTGATAAAGACCCTTCCAGAAAAAAGCTCTCTTCAGCCTCACAGGAAGGCCTTTGTGCACCAAACTCCAAGGAAGAGACTCTTGAATTTGCATGACACATATAAAGAAAGTAGCAAACCCTGACTAGACCTGCATATCATCTAGTGACCTGAATGTAAAAATTTCCCAGAACTGAAGCAGATGATATCTGATGAGACAGCTTTCCCAAGATATTCAGATTAGACCTATTGGAAGTTTGCTAACTTTTTTTCAGTCAGTTCAGTCACTCAGTTGTGTCCAACTCTCTGAGACCCCATGGACTACCGCACACCAGTCTTTCCTGCCCATCACCAACTCCTGGAGCTTACTGAAACTCATGTCCATCGAGTAGGCCATCCAACCATCTTATCCTCTGTCATCCCCTTCTCCTCCTGCCTTCAATCTTTCCCAGAATCAGGGTCTTTTCCAATGAGTCAGTTCTTCACATCAGATGGTCAAAGTATTGGAGTTTCAGCTTCAGTATCAGTCCTTCCAATGAATATTCAGGACTGATTTCCTTTAGGAATGACCGGTTGGATCTCCTTGCAATCTAAGGAACTCTCTTTTTATGTTTTTGCTTTTTTGTTTTGTTTGGCTGTGCTGTGCTGTATGTGGGATCTTAATTCTCCTACTAGAGATCAAACTCATTGCCTACAGCAGTGGAAGGGCAGAGTCTTAACTGGATCATGAGGGAAGTCCCTGGAAGTTTGTCAACTTTTGGTGATGACATAATGCTTTAGATGATCTCGATAACATATGGATTTTAGATGAAAATGCTAGATAGTTGTCCCTCCTTGTTACTTGCATGGGACCTCAACTGGTTTCCAGTCTATACACCTGCCCTCCAATGTGAGACATTACCCCCAGGAAAGGTTCTTCTTGGCACTGAAGAACAAGTGGCTGATGAAACTAGAAAACCTGACTCTTAATCAGTGATGTTTTCAGAGAAAGATCTTGATCTAAATTGGGAAATGCAAAAACTTAATAAACAAGAAACCTCAATTAAGTAAAACTGGGAGACCAGAAAGGGGAGCTCCCATACCCAGAGTCCAGCTGGAGGAAGACTCCTTTCTAGGCCAGGATTCAGCCAATGAAAAGCCACAGAGTCTTGTTACTATAGGTCTTCCCCTCCCAACCCCCAACTTCCTTTTCCCCTCCATAAAAGCACTCCCTTTCCCTTGCTGTGTGGAGACTTGCATGTGGCTCTTCATGGTTGAAACACCAAATTGCAGTTCTCTGCTGATCTTGATTAAACCCACCTTGGCAGAGAAATATCTGGAGGTCTATTTGTTTTAGGTAAACAGACCTGAAAAATAATATAAATTAGATATTGATTCCATCCATCATTTAGCAAAACCTTACCATCTCTATCAATCAATGAACTTCAGTGGCTAGTGGAAACAAAGCAAGTACTAATCCCACCTACATGCCCAGTTCTAGAGCTTTGGAATACATAACTAATGTCCAAGGAGATGACTCCTTCAAGAATATGTCAGGCTCTTACTGACTGAATACTATGGGTTGTGTTAGATGCTATTTTAAATTCCCTTAAAAAAGTGTAGAAGGGAAAATAAGAAAAAGACATGATAAAAATATCAAATAACTATGTAGTATACTTGAAACCAGAGCACTGTAAATCAACTATACTTCAATTAAAATGTGTGTGTTACATGAAAAAATAGAGAAAAAAAAGGTATGTACTTACTGTAAATAATATTAGCCAGCATAAAATTGATTAATAAACTTTGTTGCACTAATTCTGAGCTATCTAAAAGTTCAGAGGAAAGGGTGCTCTCTAGGAAAAGACTGAGTAAAAATGATGAGTTTAGTAGAATAGAACATGAAAACTTGAATAGAGGATTGTAGACTTGCTTTGATTTCCCCAAAATGTTTCTCCTCCGGAAAAGGTTTCTCCTCTGGAAAAGGTTTCAGAAAAAAGGCTTAGCTTAGCTTCCTCTTTCATTGTCAGTCATCAAACCTGACAAACACTTTAGATCATCTACCCTGTACAAGCACTGGGGGGACACAGAGGAAAAAAAGGCATATTTTTTTTTATCAAGGAACTCACCACCAAATGAAGAGATTGTCTGCTTCTTTCCTCCTATTCATTTTCACTTTTCACTTTCATGCATTGGAGAAGGAAATGGCAACCCACTCCAGTGTTCTTGCCTGGAGAATCCCAGGGACGGGGGAGCCTGGTGGGCTGCTGTCTATGGGGTCACACAGAGTCAGACACGACTGAAGCGACTTAGCAGCAGCAGCATAAATTCTATGATAAAATAATGCACATAGGCAAGCCTGTCAACCCAGAAGGCAGAATCAGACATAACTATATTTAAAATAAGTAACTAATATAAGAACCTGTTGTATAGCATAGGGAATACTACTCAATACTGCATAGTGGCCTAAATGGGAAAAGAATCTGAAAAAAAAAAGTGCATATATGTATATGCATAGCTGATTCACTTTGCTATGTTTTCTGAAACTAACACAACACTGTAAATTAACTATACTCCAATAAAAATTAAGAAAAAAAAGAATCTCAGAAGAAATGGGCTATAAGTTGAGTATTTATGTTAAAAAAAAGTTAGAGTAAACAAGAAATGTCATTCTATGCTAAGTGTAGTAGACATTGTTAGCTGCCTAGACAGGGGCCAGTCTCCACAGTTTTAAAGCTCACATGGCCTTGTTTTTTTAGGGCATAGCAAGGTATCTAGTCTCAAAAGATAAAGTCTGATGGATGTGAATCCATTCACCTTTGCTACATCCTTTTCAAGCTGCTCCTGGAAAGACAGTAAATTTTACCTATGATCTTGGCTTTTTCCCCCAACATAAAAATAGAATAGAATCATGAGGAGAAAGCCAAGTTTCCTGACCATTTTTTTCCAGCTTATAATGCTAGCTTATTGATTTAATGCCTGAAATGCCACAGCCATCTTGTGATCTTGAGGAGAAAGTCAGGAAATCACAGAAATGTCAGTCCAGTCTCCTTGTTCAGAAACTCCTCTGAGTCTCCAAACTAAAGCTGGAAACACCTATCTCCAGGTCTGTTACATGAGAAAATAAAATGCCTTATGTTGATGCTGCTTAAGCCACCCTCAGTGACTTTTCTGAAAACATAGCCAAAGCATTCCTAGTGGATTCGCCATGGGAAGAACACCTGCTAAAACTCAGGAGCAGTGCATTCAGGGGACCACAGTAGTTCTTTACTACTTGAGTTTAAAGTATAAAACAAGGAAGTAGTAAAATAAGGCTGGAAAGGAAAACAGCAGCTTGACAGGGAATGGCTTGGAAGAACATGCTAATAAGCAGCTTTGACTCTTCCTTACACAGTGGAGAATCAGGAGAAATTTTAAAGAGAAGCATAAGATAAGGCACAAGTGGTAAAGAATCCACTTGCAATGCAGGAGGCCCCGGGTTGATTCCTGGGTTGGGAAGATTCTGTGGAGAAGGAATAGGCTACCTACTCCAGTATTCATGGGCTTCCCTGGTAGCTCAGGTGGCAAAGAATCTGCCTGCAAGGCGGGAGACCTGGGTTCGATCCCTGGGTTGGGAAGATCCCCTGGAGGAGGGCATAGCAACTCACTCCAGTATTATTGCCTGGAGAATCCCCATGGTCAGAGAAGCCTGGAGGGCTACAGTCCAAGGGGTTGCAAAGAGTCGGACATGACTGAGCAACTAACCATACACACACATACATAAGTCAGATTATGAAAAACTTTATTAAAGATGCTAGGAATCTTGACCTTTATCCTGTGGTAAATTGAGAGACTGTTAAGCAAATGAGTAAAATAACTGTGCTCTAGAAAAACCTAGTCTTATAACTCTGACTTGAAAAATGGAGGCAGAAAAGTCAAGCCTACTGCAATGGTACAGGCAAGAAAGAAGGTGCCTTTTTTTTATTACTGGTGGTGATAAAAAGGAAACGTGTCCATGAGCTATTTATGAGGGTAGAATATACAACTCCTAGTTGATATGGGAGAGCAAAAAAAAAAAAAAAAGGAAGAAGGAGTTAAAGATCTTTTTTTAAAATTAATAGTGCAAAATAAAGCCTTCATACTGCTTGAGCATTGATCCCATGCAAGGATAGATTCAGGGAGTCACATCTCTTCTAAAGTCATATCGATTCCCTAGATTTTCTTAGAAAAAAATTTTTTATTAAGTAATGTTTGGGTTTTTTCTTATTATTTAGAAAAATATGAATGAATATACCACTTGTATCTAGTTGACAGAAATGTAAGAAGTTCTTCAGCAAAGGAAAAAATGAAACAAATTGAGTGAGTCATATGTACTCTCCATTTTCTACCCTGCATAATAAGAGAAGTAGCTTGAACTTCCACCCTCACCTCTAATTTTGTTTAAAAGAACTTTTCAAGTTCTGAAATTCTATGTCAATATAAAATATACAGAGTCACAGGTATGGCAGGAGAGATGAGAATTCAGAATGGATTTAGCCATGGAAAATAAAGTAAAGCCAGTATATCATGGATGAGTAACAACAACAAAAAGGTGACTCAGATATATATGCAGGATTTATTTAATTTATTTCTGGCCTTTGGCAGAACACTAACTCTTATTACAACTTCTGCCACCAAATTTTGGATTAGGGAATTTAGAGACCTTTGGAAGACACTTCAAACCAACAGATGGACAAACAAGACTTCCAAGGAACTGAAATATCTGAGGTCTAGCCTTCTGAGGAACAGACAGTGTGAAGCAGGTTTAATAAAATATACTTAGAGCTTAGGAAAGAAATCTGGTTTCCAGACCTGGCTTAGTCACTAACTAGCTAGCTATCAGGGAATGTTTAACAGGAGGATTCCTACGTGCTGTTTCTCACAAGTCCTTTGTTTCTTTTTAAGCGGAACAGCATGCTGCTCCCAGGAACTGAGGTCACTGTGTGAGACAGGCTTGAATCTCCTTTAGTAAACATTCTCTTTATGACAAAACTGCTTAGTCTCATTCCCCTTTCTTGAGATATGGATTGTCTCCTTAATCCCTTGTTCCCTTGGTGACAGTTGCTGTACATTTGGTTTTCTGATCTTTATCATTGTCAAAGAAACTTCTTGTACCACAGCCTTTATATACTCACAGAGAAATCATTGGAGCACCTTTGCTCCATCAGAGCTTGGGTCCCTGTGTCTGCCTTCCTTCCTTCCTTCCTTCCTTCCTTCCTTCCTGCCTTCCTGCCTTCCTTCCTTTCTCTCTCTCTTTCCTCAGCTGATTCTTTGAAGCACAGAGACCCATCTTGCTCACTCTCCTGCCCAGGCTTCTAAGACTCTCTCGAGAAGGCGCCCTGGGCCTTCACCCACCTTCGAGAGGGTGCCCGGTGCCTTCCTGAGAGATACAAGTCCTGTGTCAAGGGCTTTATTGGTTCTCTGCGTAAACCAGGGAGTATCGGCCTGTCTCTCTCTTTCACTTTCTTATCGTCACCTCCGGACCACCAGGTCCCGGTCCATTAAAGGACCCCAACAGCTATCTATGTAAACTGGTGGAAACAATGATAGAAAAGTCACCAGCACCTACAAGCCGATCAAAGTTAAAAGAGTGAGAAACAGAATTAAATTGTTATTTAAGCCAACAAGAGGACTAGCACAATGATAACAATGCCTATTTGATAATTCAAGGACAATTCCATTATATTCATCAGAAATAGCTATTTAAAAAGTCAACGCTTCAGTAGATTGTCAGCAATTGTTGCTCATCTTGCAATGGCAATTTTGACCATATTTTGATGATCCTTATATGAAAAAGGATGTAATACAGAGTCTTAACTCATAGATTAATTCTTATTAAGAAAAAGATATTAACAATAAATAAGGGCTAAAATGCATCAACTCTCTTACAGCAAGCAGCAAAGCACATTGTAAAATTTTAAGAAGTTACATGGGTTAGAAAGTACTACAGCATTATGTTTAAGACGTGTCAAGTAACTAAAAATTCAGACCCTCTATTCAAATAAATCTGTCTTTCTACCTAATAAATCAGATTTTCTATCTAATTAAGTATGGTGATTTAATAATTATCAGAGAAGGTGATAATAATAATAATTCACCAGATTTATTGAGTGTTTAGTGTTGTCAGTTACTCTAATGAGACTTGGCTTTTAATATTCCCTTTAATTCTCAGAATAACCTTGTGAAGTAATGGCATTACAATATTTTTTAACAGATGAAGAAACTGAGGATTAGAGGTTCTTAGCAACTTGCCCAAATTTCCACAACCAGATGGTGTGGAACCAGAAGTGAAAGCCATTTATGTCTGAATGCAAAGCCAATGCCTTTGATTCCATGAAGGACACAGACTAACCATGTATTTCATCATTCTGAGCTAAGACATAGGATGCAAAATAAATCATGTGAATAGAATTTCAAGTTCATGGAGGGTGAATCACACTTGGAAGTTAAAAGAAGTCATAGAATATCATGATAATTGAAAACTAGGGACTGAAACTGACTAAAAAGACAAAATTTACCTTAGGATGTCTCAGGACAAAGTTGACAGCTTCCTCAAAATATTCCAAATCTACTTCTCCACTCGAAAAGTCAGGTCTTCATAATTATAATAGGCCAAGGCCACGGCACCAAGGCCATGACTGGCCAGGAGACTGGCCTGGAATTCAATCACCCCACCAATACCACCAAACCAATCAATTACACCTGGGAAATAACCCTCTTCTGGGAAGAAGACTAAACATAACCCACAGAACTGAGTATGAAGGGAAGGTGAGAAAAATAGAATACTGATAACAAAAAGGAGAAATGCACCACAAATTTTAGAGTTAGGTATAAATTTCCTATAGAATCGCCACATTTTCAGCCTTGTATCTGGGGCAGAATTAAAACTGACTGAATATATAATGAAGCATAATATTCAGAAGTTTCATTGGAAACCATGTTCACTGACAATGTTCAGTCTCTAGAATCAGAGACCTGAGGACTCATAATGAGTCATTTCTATAGTGTTGGAGTAAAGAAAGCCATAGAAATTAGGCTATGGCTTCTTAACCTATAAAGAGATACACAAATAGGCATCAGGAAATCAGTGAAGGTCCTGAAATTATGTGCAAGACTATGTATGTTTATATGTACATTTTACTGATGAGCATGCCCACAGATTTAATTGGGTTCTCAAAGAAGTATATGGCTTTTCAAAGAAAAAATGTATTGAAATGATTATCTTATCTAAAATACTGACCTAACATAGCTCTGTTATACTCATCTGACTATACAGTGATGACATTTTACACCAAAATGGGGATGGTCAGGGTATCATTCTATACTTACAGTGTAGGCAGCTTGCTTCCAAAATACACTAGAGCCTACATATTGAAAGTACTTTATTATGCCCTTATTGGGGATATTCTATTATGGTATAAGTGATTTTAGCTAAGAAAGCCTCATCCTATCCATATATGAGAAGAGGGACTTGGTTTAAAGGAATATTGGGAATTTTCAAAACAAAATACTGCTATATTTTCTCACCTTGAGAAAAGAAGAAATAAAGTGATATTGAATATATCTTGGTTTAAAAATACTATTTTAATACATGAATAGGGATGTTTTTGCATCTTCTGATTGACAGTACTTAAGAATGCTGAGCATCTTATTCTGGAAAAATGTTGTTTGAGAACTTCTTTGAGACTTAACTCTTTGGGCCCCACACAACACAACCCTTTTTTGTATCCCAACAAAATAAGCACCCAAATCAGGAGACCCAGCACACACAGTGTCTAAGAGGGTTTATACCTCTTCAGTTCAGTTCAGTTCAGTTCAGTCGCTCAGTCATGTCTGACTCTTTGCGACCCCATGAATCGTGGCACGCCAGGCCTCCCTGTCCATCACCAACACCCAGAGTTCACTCAGACTCACATCCATCGAGTCCGTGATGCCATCCAGCCATCTCATCCTCAGTCGTCCCCTTCTCCTCCTGTCCCCAATCCCTCCCAGAATCAGAGTCTTTTCTAATGAGTCATATCTTCGCATGAGGTGGCCAAAGTACTGGAGCTTCAGCTTTAGCATCATTCCTTCCAAAGAACACCCAGGGATGATCTCCTTTAGAATGGACTGGTTGGATCTCCTTGCAGTCCAATGGATGCTCAAGAGTCTTCTCCAACACCACAGTTCAAAAGCATCAATTCTTTGGCACTCAGCCTTCTTCACAGTCCAACTCTCACATCCATACATGACCACAGGAAAAACCATAGCCTTGACTAGACAGACCTTAGTCGGCAAAGTAATGTCTCTGCTTTTGAATATGCTATCTAGGTTGGTCATAACTTTTCTTCCAAGGAGTAAGTGTCTTTTAATTTCATGGCTGCAGTCACCATCTGCTGTGATTTTGGAGCCCCAAAAAATAAAGTCTGACACTGTTTCCCCATCTATTTCCCATGGAGTGATGAGACCGGATGCCATGATCTTAGTTTTCTGAATGTTGAGCTTTAAGCCAACTTTTTCACTCTCCACTTTCACTTTCATCAAGAGGCTTTTTAGTTCCTCTTCACTTTCTGCCATAAGGGTGGTGTCATCTGCATATCTGAGGTTATTGATATTTCTCCCAGCAATCTTGATTCCAGCTTGTGTTTCTTCCAGCCCAGCGTTTCTCATGATGTACTCTGCATATAAGTTAAATAAGCAGGGTGACAATATACAGCCTTGACGTACTTCTTTTCCTATTTGAAATGAGTCTGTTGTTCCATGTCCAGTTCTAACTGTTGTTTCCTGACCTTATACCTCTTAGCACAACCTAAACCAACACATAATCCCAAGGCGAAAGCCCTGCACTAATATTCAGATTCTTAACTGAATATTAGAGGCAAGGAAGTTTGTGTCACTTACTTCTTGATCCCTATACACAATAAAGTCATCTATATTCTAAATACTGAGTATAAAAAATTTCAAATTTACCCAAAAGGAGTGCATGAATCATGGTGAATTTGCAAAGGAAAGCTTTTTTCCCTTCTGTGCCACCTAAAACTCCATGTTGTCAGAAACCACCTCTAACACTTCGGGTCTCCTTGTCTCAGTTCTAGAAGGTGACTATTAGAAAAAAAAAATAATAGAGTAAATACATCCTGATTCCAGATCAAAGCCACCTCACACACACCTGAAACCTGGACCTACTGAGAGCTATTTCCAGGAAATTAACTTTGCTTCATCCAGTCCCATAATAAACTCTGAAAAATGTAGCAACAGATGTTTTGAACCACTTATTGATATGTTGAGATTACTATGAGAAATTATGATAAATTCTATAGCCATTAGGAAGAATGTTATATTAGCTGCTGGTTTATGGAATATCCTATAAACATGCAATATTTATATAATTAAAGGGTATAAAGTTCCTTTGCATCCTCTGTGTTTTTTACATTTCAATTCATTATATCATCAGTTTATTGTGGCAGTCAAGTAATGACCTATGACTAAATTAAAATTCAGACATGACAGAACTCCCAAAAAAAACCCTGGGACACAGTTCCATATCAAGATGAGGGTCTTCAGATATGTGAATGAATTTCACAGAAATCCAAAGCTATGGAAATTCCAAAATGCAGGCACTCTAATAAACTACTGCCATATCCTTAGGCTCCAGAATCGCTGAGATAAAGCCTGAGTTGGACAAAAGCTATCACCACATTCTTGTTCTGTTCGAAAGTTAACTGTGATTCTAAGTCAGGAAAGGAATACTCTCTATATATCCATTTTTAAGACAAACTTCTAGGAGGAGAAGGGATTCAAAAGAGGGGGCAGAAAAGATGACAATAACCATGGTATTTCTACTCGCCTGGAGGGGAAAGCAGTCTCCCTGAAGGCAGCCTTCAATGACTAGGATCCGGGTGACACCAGGTGCTACAAACCACCTCTACAAAATCAGACTGACATTTGGAGTAGTGATGGCAACATGGGTTACCATCACGTCTGAATCATAAAGTTTTAATTGGACCTGCAAAGGGCTATTCATCACATCTCTTTTCAACAGTCTAATTAATATCTTCTCAGGTTTCAGGGACCAAAGGAGACGCATGGGGTAGACCCCTACATAATAATCTCCAAGAAAAGGTGCTTGCTCACCAACTTCATTGGCCCTATAGTTGGCTTGAGAATGAAACAGGTTCCCCTTTTCATCTTCCAGTGATTCTCAAAGAAGCTTTATCTGAAATGAAGTCAGGCCTGTATCTTGGATATGTATTGGCTCATCAATAAGAGCACTGGCTTGGGTAGCTGTCAGCTGAACCACTGTTACAGTGTGGCATCCTGGATGATTCTTCAGTAATGCCTTCAGTAAACCTCAATACAGAAAGAAATATGGGAGAATGAAACAAGGCAGTGATAAGCTTAATGAAAAGTAAACCGGACCAGGAATCAGGTTGCTTGGGATTCAGCCCTAACTCTGGTTAGTTAGCATGTATCCTGATGTAATCTTCTAGTTCAAGATCCCTAGGAGTGTTCAACAAATCTCTAGAAACTATAAAGCAAGGTGATAAGTTTCATATTAATGAACCAAGGTTGAGGAAGCAGCAGTCAAAATATGCATGAATGATATTAACACATCTAAGGAAGACATCACAATCTGCCACCCAGAGCCCTTGAAAAATCAAGTGCAATGGAGAATAGGAGGGGTGAGAGGTGGGGATGAAAACAGGGAGAATTGATGAACATCTTTCTGTAAGGAAAAGATAACTTCACTGTTAATCCCCTCTCTGAGTTCTGCAAACAGAATGCTTTGGCATCTAAAACTTTACCTCAAAAGAACATGAAAAAATTTAAGGATCTTTTCAAAAGAATGAGAATAAAGTGCCGAGGGAGAACAAGGAGACTGATATATATTGCTCCCTAGAAAAAAAATTACTTCATAGTTAGGATTTACTCAGTCCTAAGCAAAACTAGAAACTGACAAGCCCTTCAGGTGGACAGAAGTGCTTTTTGTTTTCTTTTGTTTCTTTAAACTCATTAGATTGCCAAGAATGCAAAGAATCTAAATGAATTAAACTCTAGCAAGTGACAAGCTCCTCTTAGAAGATATTTTCACTCCTACACAGAGACTTTCAGTCACGGCAAAGCAACAACAACAAAAAACCCATGGGGAAAAATAGAGAAATCCACAGAAAATTTAATGACCTTTTAATGGATGTGCATGGGCTGGCTTGATAGATTAGAATTCTGAGAAACTCCAGTGACAGAGTAAGTCTCTCTCCAACTGCCAACCCTTTCTATAGGACTTGACAATGTGCTCAGGGACAATACATCAGAGTCAGAGCACAGACTTGGCTGAGAGAAATCCCCCTGGGACTTTGCAGGCCTTTATATAAAGTAAGGCAGCTGCCTTCCAAAAGATGGAGGCAGAGTAGCAAAATAGAGAGATATCCCCTGGCTCAGAAAGCCAGGAGCAGAATGACAGAGCAAAGACTTTTCCTTAGTTACCCTCCTTCCACAAGGATTGTAAATCAGAGAGATATATTCCACAGTTGGAAAAGCTAGCAACATGACAATAACAGACAGAAAAAAATCTCCAGAAGCTCACAGATGTTGAAACCCTAGGCTCTTCTAATGAGAAGGGACTAATCCCCCAAATATTAGAAGCCAGTGGTGTGCTGAATCAGATAAAGCCCCAACAAAGCCCATATCCAGCCCAACTACACATCAGATTGATTCAGCCCCTAATTCTAACATTTTGATAGGAGTATGCTCTTTTCTTGAGGCAAATATTACTTATTTTAGCTATTGCTTTTATCTTATATAAAATATCCAGTATACAAAAAAAAAAAATTATAGGCACAAAAGAAGCAGGAAAATTGACCCTTGATCATGAGAGGAAACATGCATTAGGAGGAGATACAGAAATATTCCAAAGGTTGGAATAACCAGATAGGAAATTTTTTTTTGGTAAAGATGGAAAAAGATCTTTTCTTTTTTAAATTGGAGTATAATTGGCATGCTGCAGTACATCAGGTCTCAAAGAGTCAGACACAACTTAGCAACTAAACTACAACAACATAATTGCTTTACCACATTGTGTTAACTTCTGCTGTATAACATGAATCAGCTATAAGTATACATATATCCCCCCCTCTTAAGCCTCCCTGTGCCCCATCTCACCCCTCCAGGTCATCAGAGATTACTGAGCTGAGCTCCCTGTGCTATCCAGCAGCTGCCCATCAACTACATATTTTACATATAGAAGTGTATATATCAGCCCCCTTGGGGCTCAAGGTAACTTAATGACTAAACAAGAACAACAACAAACAAGTGTATATATCAGGCAGGAATTTTGATATAACAGAATGCTATTCAGTGATTTAAAAAAAAAAAAGATTGTATTCTTGATATATGTAACATGTATGAAATTACAAGGGAATTATATGAATTTTTAAAACCCAATCCTAAATGGTTATATACTGTATAATTTCACTTATATGACATTCTTGAGATGAAAGAATTAGGGAGAACAGGTTAGTGGTTGCCTAGGTTCAGGGGCTGGGATTGGGGGAGATGGCTATAAAGGGTACTAGGAGGAACTACTGTGGTGGTACAAATATTCTATATCTTGATTGTATCAATGTCAATATTCATGTGATATTGTTCCACAATTTTATAAGATTTTATCACAGGGGAACTGGGTAAAGGGTCATATGTTCACTCCATATTTCTTACAACTGATAGGAATCTACCATTGTCTCAAAGAAAGAGGCTAAATTTAAAAAATAACTATGCTAAAAATGCTAAAGGATCTACTGGGAAGGCAGACAAAAAACATGAAGAGATTGAGAATTTCATCTGGGCACAGAAGCTATAAACAAAAAATAACCAAACAGTAAAGTCAGAAATAAAAATAAAACATCAGAAATGAAGAATTTACTAGACTTAATAGAAGACAGGAAACAGTTGAGTAAAGGACCATAAACTTAAGGACATTTTCATTGAAAATACCCAAGCTGGACTTCCCTAGTGATCCAGTGGTTGGGAGTCCATCTTTCAGGACAGGGAATGCAGGTTTAATGCCTGGTCGGGGAACCAAGATTCCACATACTGCAGGACAACTAAGCCTGAGCACCTCAGTGAAAGATCCTGAATGATGCAACAAAGTTCCCTTGTGCCACAACTAAGACCCAAGACAGCCAAATAAGTAATTTTTTTTTTTTAAGAGAAAGAACCCAAACTAAACCCTCAAAAGATAAAAGGGTATAAAAGAACAGTGCACTTGAGATGTGTAGGACAATAGCAAATGCTCTAATATATGTGTAGCTGGTGCCTTAGAAAGAGGAGGGAGAGAGGTGCAGAAGAAATGTTGAAAAAAATTATGGCTGAAATTTTGCCCAAATCATTGAAAAACACCATGCCACAATTGCAAGAATCTCAGCAAACTACAAAGAAAACAATCCCTAGAAAACCACAACTGTGGCATGATAGGCAAACTGATAATAATAAAATATAAAGAGCAAATCTTAAAAAGCAACCAGAGGAAAATGGAAACATGACTTATAGGAGAACAAACAATGCAAATACCATTTGACTTCCCATCACACACAGCAGGAACCAGAACACAATAAAATGAATCTCTAAAATGTTTAAAGAAAAAAAAATTAAATTCTTTAATAAAAATACACTTCAAAAATGAAAGCAAAATAAAGACATTTCCAGGAAAAAAATAACAAAAACAGAAACCTGAGGCATATGTCTGCAGTGAGTGAGTGAAGTCGCTCAGTCGTGTCTGAGACCCCATGGACTGTAGCCTACCAGACTCCTTCGTCCATGGGATTTTCCAGGCAAGAAAACTGGAGTGGGTTGCCATTTCCTTCTCCAGAAATCTCTGCAGTAGACCAGCATTATAAGAAATGCTGAAATGTTAAAGGGAAATGATACTAGCTGGACAAATGGATCTGTGGGAAAGGATGGAGAATACAAAAAGGAAAATTTTAAAAGCCCTTTTAAAAATATTTACTGTGTATGCATATACATGTGTGTATTTAAATATAATTAAGACTGTTTAACAAAAATAATAAAAATGCATTGTGGAACCTGTGAAAGTGAAAGAAAGTGAAAGTGAAGTTGCTCAGTCGTGTCCGACTCTTTGCGATCCCATGGACTGTAGCCTACCAGGCTCCTCCCTCCATAGGAACCTGTGAATACATAGAAATTAAAATGTGACAGAAAGATCGGAATGGAATATAGAATTATATTGTTGAAAGATTCAGTCAGTACAGTTCAGTCGCTCAGTCATGTCTGACTCTTTGCAACCTCATGAACTGCAGCATGCCAGGCCTCCCTGTCCATCACCAACTCCCGGAGTTCACTCAGACTCACATCCATCGAGTCAGTGATGCCATCCAGCCATCTCATCCTCTGTCATCCCCTTCTCCTCCTGCCCCCAATCCCTCCCAGCATCAGAATCTTTTCCAGTGAGTCAACTCTTCGTATGATGTGGCCAAAGTATTGGAGTTTCAGCTTTAGCATCATTCCTTCCAAAGAACACCCAAGACTGATCTCGTTTAGAATGGACTGGTTGGATCTCCTTGCAGTCCAAGGGACTCTCAAGAGTCTTCTCCAACACCACAGTTCAAAAGCATCAATTCTTCGGCGCTCAGCTTTCTTCACAGTCCAACTCTCATATCCATACATGACCACTGGAAAAACCATAGCCTTAACTAGACGAAGCTTTGTTGGCAAAGTAATGTCTCTGCTTTTGAATATGCTATCTAGGTTGGTCATAACTTTTCTTCCAAGGAGTAAGCATCTTTTAATTTCATGGCTGCAATCACCATCTGCCGTGATTTTGGAGCCCCCCAAAATAAAGTCTGACACTGTTTCCACTGTTTCCCCATCTATTTGCCATGAAGTGATGGGACAAGATGTCATGTTGAAAGATTATTGTATTACTATTTTTCAAGTAATAAAAGATTATTTGTAAACACACTAAAATAACCTAAAGTTACTGTCAGAAGGTCAGCTGAACTGGAGGAAACAAAGCTGAGCCACCAGTTGTCAGTGGCTGATTAAAGTGACAAGCCAAAAACCAGAGTCACCCCTTTGATCACTTACCATGATGGGAGAAACTGCCTGAGACAAGACAGGGATCAAGGAGGGTTGTTGGATCAGCCAGATGTGGAAGTGATCTCATAGCTGAGGGAACTCCAAAGAATTCAGCAATTTGGAGTCAGAATAAAACAGGGGAAAGGGCTACAAGTAAAAAAAGAACTGAATTCCTTCCTCCATGCATAAAGAGGCCTCAGTAGAGACGCCTGAAGACATTAGACTTTAAAGAAAGGCCTGAGAGAAAGATTTTAAAATGATGACTCCTAACCCTATTTATTTTGGAGAAGGCAATTGCACCCCACTCCAGTACTCTTGCTTGGAAAATTCCATGGATGGAGGAGCCTGGTAGGCTGCAGTCCATGGGGTCACGAAGAGTTGGACATGACTGAGCGACTTCACTTTCACTTTTCACTTTTATGCATTGGAGAAGGAAATGGCAACCCACTCCAGTGGTCTTGCCTGGAGAATCCCAGGGACAGGGGAGCCTGGTAGGCTGCCGTCTATGGGGTCACACAGAGTCAGACATGACTGAAGCAACTTAGCAGCAGCAGCAGCAACCCTATTTAGTTAAATTACATGCAGAGTACATCATGCAAAATGCCAGGCTAGATGAAGCACAAGCTGGAATAAAGATTGCCGGGAGAAATATCAATAACTTCAGATATGCAGATTATACCACCATTATGGCAGAAAGCAAAGAGGAACTAAAGAGCCTCTTGATAAAAGTGAAAGAGAAGAGTGAAAAAGTTGGCTTAAAACTCAACATTCAAAAAAGTAAGATTACGGCATTCGGTCCCATCACTTCATGGCAAATAGATGGGGAAACAATGGAAACAGTGACAGACTTTTTTTACTTGGGCTTCAAAATCACTGCAGATGGTGACTGCAACCATGAAATTAAAAGACGCTTGCTCCTTGGGAAAAAAAGCTATGACAAACCTAGATAGCATATTAAAAAGCAGAGACATTACTTTGTCAACAAAGGCCTGTCTAGTCAAAGTTATGGCTTTTCCAGTAGTCATGTAGCATATGAGAGATGGACCATAAAGAAAGCTGAGCGCTGAAGAGTTGATGTTTTTGAACTGTGGTATTGAAGAAGACTGTTGAGAGTCCCTTAGACTGCAAGGAGATCCAACCAGTCCATCCTAAAGGAAGTCAGTCCTGACCATTCACTGGAAGGACTGATGCTGAAGCTGAAACTCCAATACTTAGCCACCTGATAAGAAGAACTGATCCTTTGGAAAAGACCCTTATGCTGGGAAAGATTGAAGGTGGGAGAAGGGGATGACAGAGGATGAGATGGTTGGATGGCATCACCAAATCAATGGACATGAGTTTGAGCAGGCTCCAGGAGTTGGTGATGATGGGGAAGACTGGCATGCTGCATTCCACAGGGTTGCAAAGAATTAGACATGACTGAGTGACTGAACTGAACTGAACTGAACTGAAAGAAAATGTGGTAAACATATACAGTGGAATATTTCCTCAGCCAGTAAAAAGAATGAAGTAATGGCATTTGCAGCAACATAGATGGGCCTGGAGATTATCATAATAAGTGAAGTCAGAAAGAAAAAGACAAATATCATATGACAACTGCTTATATGTGGAATCTAAAAAAATGAACTTATTTATAAAATGGAAACAGACTCAAAGACTTAGGAAGCACACTTACAGTTACCAAAGGGCACAGGTTGGTGGGGGGCAGGGATAAACTGGGGGTTTGGAATTGATATATACACACTATGATATTTAAAACAGAGCCATGCAAATACTGAACCATTTTCCATGCCCAGTTTATCTGCTGATCCTGTATCTAGTCTGTGAACTTTTGCCTCTGTTGGCTGGAGCAGTGATGATGGAGTTGGACTCTCCCTTCTCTACATCCATGGTGTTTGATGTGGGTGTGAATGAATGAATTCTTCAGAAATAAAATGTAAAATAAAACACCAACAAGGGCCAACTGTATATTCTGTAATAATGTAAATGGGAAATGAATGTGAAAAACAGTAAACATATGTGTGTATATATATAACTAAACCACTTTGCTGGACACCTGAAGCTAACATAACATTGTTAATCAACTATACTCTACTGCAAAAATCAAAGGAAAAAAAAAAAAAGATGACTCCTGGTCAAGGAAGGCAAATATGAGAAGAGTAGGATGAATCAGAGCGATTTGAGTCCTCAACTGCAACTTTCTTCAGAGATGGTCATGTACTGCTGTACCTCAAATCTGATGTGGGGAGAGCAGCTTTCCTCCATGAAGACTGCCAGTTAAAGACTTTGTAATTGCCTGTGGTCAAGCCTGAAAAATCACACATAGGTTTTTAACCAGGAGCTGGACTCCTCTGATACTTATTGTAATCTCTAAAGAAAGTACGTGCATGCACACATACACAAACACATGCACACACTGATTGTCATTCAGTCACTAAGTTGTGTTCAACTCTTTGCAACCCCATGAACTGCAGCACACTAGGCTTCCCTGTCCTTTGCTTGCTATCTTCTGAAGTTTGCTCAAACTCATGTTCATTGAGTTGGTGATCCCATCCAACCATCTCACCCTCTGTCACCCACATCTCCTCCTGCCCTCAATCTTTCCCAGCATCAGGGTCTTTTCCAATGAGTTAGCTCTTCGGATCAGGTGGCCAAAGTATTGGAACTTCAGCTTCCGCATCAGTCCTTCTGGTGAATATTCAGGACTGATTTCCTTTAGGATGGACTGGTTGGATCTCCTTGAAGTCCAAGGAACTCTCAAGAGTCTTCGCCAGCAGCACAGTTCAAAAGCGTCAATTCTTCAGTGCTCCGCCTTCTTTATGGTCCAACTCTGACATCCATACATGACTAATGGAAAAACCATAGCTTTGATTAGATGGACCTTTGGTGGCAAATGACATCTCTACTTTTTAATATGCTGTCTAGGTTTGTCATAGCTTTTCTTTCAAGGAGCAAGCATCTTCTAATTTTGTGGCTGAAGTCACCATCTGTAGTGACTTGTAGCCCCCTCAAAAATAAGTCAGTTTCCACTTTTTCCCCATCTTTTTGTCATGAAGTGATGGGACCAGATGCCATGATCTTAGTTTTTGAATGTTGAGTTTTAAGCCAGCTTTTTCACTCTCCTCTTTCACCTTCATCAAGAGGCTCTTTAGTTCCTCTTCACTTTCTGATATTAGGATATGTCATCTGCATATCTTAGGTTATTGATATTTCTCCCAGCAATCTTGATTCCAGCTTGTGAGCCAACCAGTCCAGCATTTCACCCAATGTACTCTGCATATAAGTTAAATAAGCAGAGTGACAAAGTACAGCCTTGACATACTTCTTTCCCAATTTGGAACCAGTCTGTTGTTCCATGTCTGTTTCTAACTGTTGCTTCTTGACCTGCATATAGATTTCTCAGGAGGCAGGTAAAATGGTCTGGTATTCCCAACTCTTTAAGAATTTCCCAGTTTGTTTTGATCCACAGTCAAAGGCTTTAGTGTAGTCAATGAAGCAGAAATAGATTTTTTTTTTGGATTTCCCTTGTTTTTTCTATGATCCAACAGATGTTGGCTTAAACCCCAAAGAGACATATGTTCCAATTACTATGACTGTGTAACAAATTACTCCAAAATTTAGAGGTATGCAACAGTTATTTATTATGCTCATATATCCTATGGGCCAGGAATCAAGACAGGGCTCAATAAGGTCATCTTGTCTCCAAACCATGATGTCTGGTATCTCAAATGGAAGATCAAAGGCAGGAGGATGAAATCATCTGAAGCCTTATTCTTTCACACATCTGAGAGTTGATGCTGGCTCATACTGGGGGCATCACTTTCTCTGCATGTGGGCCTCTGTGGTCTTTCTGCATGGGCTAGTATGGGTTTCCTAACAGCATGATGGCTAGATTCTAAGCATGAGCATTCCAAGAGGGATAGAGCCAGGTAGAAGCTATATCCTTTTTATATCCTAGCCTTGGAAGTCATACATTTCTGGCATTTTATATTGTTGTAGCAACACACAAGTCCTCATGAGAATTCAAGTGGAAAGAACACAGACCATTCCTCACAGTGGGATAAATATTGTCATGTTGTTAGAAACAAATAACATGTGAGATGGGGCATGTGTGTGTGTACATGTGTATTTGTATAGCTACCTTTGAGAAATACAATCTATCACAACATGAAACAAGGAATAACTAAGTAAATAATAAATAGGATGAATAAAAAATATAACAAGGTGAGAGGCTTAGGAGAACTATTATTGCTGGGGGCAGGAAAAAAACAAAAACTAAAAACCTCTACCATGGGAGGAGGGGAAACTATCCTGGACTCAAATAATTAGAGGTCTTCCCATTGCTGGGAGAGGGCAGGATCACTGAGTAATCTCCATCCCCAGAGAGAGGGGCACAGCCTCTCTGTCAAGGACCAAGGCTTATCTAGGATAAGCTTGTCAAAGACCAAGGCTTCTTTAGGGTAACAGAAAACCATCATGGCTTCCCCACCACCAGGCTAGTGGGCACCAAGTAACAAGCAACAAATCTATCATTTAGGGTGTGCAAAAACATGGAAAGAGACACTTTCTAACGTGCAGGCACACAGAGAAGTCCCAAAGTTGAGGGTGGAAATTGAAAGTTGAAAAAAAAAATCCTCTAGCAAACCTACCTTCTTTCCAAACACAAAGTAACACCAAAAGATTTTGAAGTTGGTGATTATAGTGAACAAAGCCATAGCAATGACAACAGCAACAATGAGCTCAACCCTTGACTATATTTACTCCACTAACAGACCAGCAGAAGGGGTATTTCTCGTTTAAGATGTAGATACTCATACATTAAGGCCCTACATGTGAACAAGTTCTGTTCCAAGAGCATGTTTGTAAGTCCAATTTGTTCATAAGTCCAGCAAAGTTAGCCTAGGTACCCAACTAATACAATTGGCTATATTGTACTGTGCTGTAATAGGTTTATAATACTTTTCACAAAAATACATAAAAAACATAAATCATAAACATGTTTAATCTTACAATAAAGAATCTGGAAAAACACAGTAGTACTGTACAACAGGTGGCACACAGGGGCTAGCACTGAGTGAATAAGCAAGAAGAGCTACCACCTAGAGGAGGGAGAGGAAGTGGGAGTGGCAGAAGGATCGTCAGCTGAAGGATCATCAGCAATGGGAGATGGAAGACAAGCTTCAACGTCACTTACGCCTGCCATTGATTGCACAGTTTCTGGTTCCTTGCTGAATTCAATTCTATCTACCCTCTTGAAAAAAATGATACAGTGATGTCTGGGTAGCAGCTCTATTTTTCCTGTCACAGATGACATAGTTAACACTGGAATGACTGCTGCAACCTTCACGTACTGGTCAGGTCCTGTGCCTCCTCAAAGGAAATCCCCTTGCCATTTCCTGCATTGTGAACCTCTTTGGTTCTTCAGTTACTTCTTCTTCCTCTTGTCTCTCTTTGTCCTTTCTCTGGGCCTCCAATTTCAACAGGTCTTCATTAATAAACTCCTGACGCACAGCAGCAAGTTCAACGAAGTCATTCTCTTGGAGATCTAGCTCTGAATAGGATAGCTTAATTACTCAAGAATGAGGAGAAAAACAGGGTGGTAGCTGAAAGGGGTAAGGAGGAGTCTGCTTTGTGTCCTACTTTGGGTTCCTCCAGAAGCCAAACTGAGGCAAGAATTCAGGAGAAAGTAGTTTATTTTGAGGAGGTTCTAGGAAACATGGGTGGAGAAGAGCAATGAGAAATATCCAGTAAATGGTTGGTTGAGGGTTGCTCCTGGTAGAGCTGGTGGAAGGTGTGCATTAATTTCTTACCACTTCTAACCTGACATGTGGGAAGGTAAAACTCTAAATCCAAGTTTTGAATGTTCTGAGTCAGACCTCTGCACTAATCACAAATACATGTAGGGTAAGGCAATAAAAGTATCTGCTAACTTTGTATTTTGTTTTTAGTCAATGTGTCTGGGTGTGTATTCAGAGAGACAGAGACAGAGAAGGGTAGTTATGAGATGAGGTAGAAACAGGCATGAATACATGCTGATGAGAATCAGCCTAGAGAGAGAAAAGCATGGAGAATGAGAATGTGATGGTAAATAACATAATGTTTCATCAGAAGCTTAAAAACAAGTAATTTATAGCCCTGAAGTGTAATTCTTTACTTGCAAAAATATTCAAGAAACTGAGTATTTAAAGTCAGAGATATGTGGCAGAGCTAGGAACAGAACTCATATCTCCAACTTTGAGTCATAACTGATTAGAAGTTCATTAAGAATTTATCAAGGGTCTATATGTGATATTCACTAGGAAATTACATACATTCTTTGCCCTAAATAGATCTAAAGGTGTATTATTCCTTCCACACATTATCAATTAAGCATCTATTTAAGTATCACATGCATCAACCAGTATACCCATTAAGAAATGAAAGTCATTAACTTTAGTTAAAATAACACTTCTTTTCAAATGTCATCACTTACCCCCCATTTCTGAATTGCATAAATATGACACATAGTCAACCTTCAAGAAATATTTTCACAGAATGTAACTCTAACATATTATTAGTCTTAATTAAAAGAAAATCATCCTTCAAACAAAATAAAAATAGGACAGTTTCTTCTGTAATTTTCTAGGAAATAGTCTTTAAAATAAGGGAGAAGTATAAATCCCAGTGGTGGGGATAGAATAAAGAAAAGTTAATAATTTCAGATAGCCTTTCATTTTCCCTGAGAAATATAAATTCTGGCTTGATGTCCTCATAATTACAAGTCTCTACTGATACCCTTTCTGAACAAAATCTAACTAAAAAGATATACCTTTATCTGAAGGCTCTTGAATTCCACAGCTCTCTAAGTAAAAGGATTATTTGTCCTCATGAACTACTGAATTCCAAGCGTCAATAATCAGACTTACTTCTCATTCAAGAGCCAATTTTAACCCATCTCCAATCAGCCCAAAAGAGACAGCTCAGAGTATAGGACAAAGTACCTGACTTCTTCTTGAGCCCTTCTTTCTAGCAGCAAAGGAAGAATGACATACCTAGAGCTGTCCTGGTCAAAACCTCAAATATGTCTTTTGAGATTAACTGAGGTAGTATTAGTGAAATAGCAGACTACTGCCCTCTTCTTGCTCTGATTTCCTATTAACTTTTGAAACATAAGAAATGCGGTCCCCTCATTTCTCTCTTTTCCTTCTCTATGCTTTCTAAATATTTCCCTCTTAAGAACAGGGAAAGATTTGCTTTCAAATCTTTGCTTATATATTTTACTAATTTTTTTAAATTAACAAATGTGATTTCCACTGGACATATCTTTCTTTTATAAAGAAAGAATTCAAAGGCTTTGACCTGCTACTAAAGCATTCTGAACTAGCCAAAAATTACAAATGTGGTCACAGTAACCAACAAAATACTTTTCATGGGCACAATTTCTATTTTCAGAACATGGCCAACACCAAATTTCCCATCAATTCCCTTCCCCTCTCAACCAAGTCATAGGGGTTCTTGAAATAGCTACAGAATGGTGCGTTAGTGGGATTCTACATGACAAGAAAATAAAAGCACTATTTCCACAAAACTATGAGCCCTTATTTATTTGAGGTGATGAACAAAGCATTTCAACAGTGGTTAAGGGGGGACTTCCCTGGTGGTCCAGTGGTTAAGAATCTGCCTTCCAATGGAGGGGATGCCAGGAGCTCAACCAGTGGTTTGATCCCCAGTCTGGGAGCTAAGTTCCCAAGTGCCCAGGGGCAACTAAGCCTGTGCACCACAATGAAGACCCAGTGCAGTCAAAAAAAAGCAAAAAGAAGCAAGGGAGAAGTTTCTTTTAATGCTTCTTCAAATATATACTACTGTTAAAAAGGAGACAGGCTCAAAATGAAGTCATTTGTGCTAGGCCCCAGGCCAGCAAACCAAGACATTATCTAATCTCGTTATAGATTCAACCTTCCCCAGGAAGGCCACAGGACTGGAAAAGTTCAGTTTTCATTCCAGTTCCAAAGAAAGGCAATGCCAAAGAATGTTCAAACTACCACACAATTGCACTCATCTCACATGCCACCAAAGTAATGCTCAAAATTCTCCAAGCCAGGATTCAATAGTACATGAACCATGAACTTCCAGATGTTCTGGCTGGATTTTAAAAAGGCAGAGGAATCAGAGTTCAAATTGCCAACAACCATTGGATCACTGAAAAAGCAAGAGAGTTCCAGAAAAACTTCTACTTCTGTTTTACTGACTACACCAAAGCCTTTGACTGCATGGATCACAACAAACTGTGGAAAATTCTTCAAGAGATGGGAATACCAGACCACCTGACCTGCCACCTGAAAAATCTGTATGTAGGTCAAGAAGCAACAGTTAGAACCAGACATGGAACAACAGATGTTTCCAAATTGGGAAAGGAGTACATCAAGGTTGTACGTTTTCACCCTGCTTGTTTAATTTACATGCAGAGTACATCACATGAAATGCCGGGCTGGATGAAGCACGAACTGGAATTAAGATTGCCGGGAGAAATATCAGTAACTTCAGATATACAGGTAACACCATCCTTATGGCAGAAAGTGAAGAAGAACTAAAGAGCCTCTTGATGAAAGTGAAAGAGGAGAGTGAAAAAGTAGGCTTAAAACTCAACATTCCGAAAACTAAGATCATGGCATCTGGTCCCATCACTTCATGGCAAATAGATGGGAAAACAATGGAAACAGTGACAAAGTTTACTTTTGGGGACTCCAAAATCACTGCAGATAGTGACTGCAGCCACGAGATTAAAATATGCTTGCTCCTTGGAAGAGCTATGACCAACCTAGACAGCATATTAAAAAGCAGAGATATTACTCTGCCAACAAAGGTCCATCTAATCAAAGCTATGGTTTTTCCAGTAGTCATGTATGGATGTAAGAGTTGGACTATAAAAAAAACGTGATGAAGAATTAATGCTTTTGAACTGTGGTGTTGGAGAAGACTCTTGAAAGTCCCTTGGACTGCAAGGAGATCCTACCAGTCAATCCTAAAGGAAATCAGTCCTGAACATTCACTGGAAGGACTGATGCTGAAGCTGAAGCTCCAATACTTGGGCCACCTGATGAAAACTGACTCTTTGGAAAAGACCTTGATGCTGGGAAAGACTAAAGGCACGAGGGGATGACAGAGGATGAAATGGTTGGATGGCATAACTGACTCAATGGACATGAGTTGAGCAAGCTCTGGGAGTTGGTGGACAGGGAACCCTGGCGTGCTGCAGTCCATAGGTCACAAAGAGTCAGACATGACTGAGTGACTGATCTGACTTCCCCAGGAATGTGACCTTTAACCAGCTTGATAGACCCTATCCATTCCCCTTAAGGAGAATGCCTAAAATAATACACTTATTGCTAGTAATTTCCTTTTTTCTGCTCCCTCTCTGCCTTAAAAACCTTTCCCTTTTTGAAGCTCAACAGAGTACATCTCTATTGCTGGATGGGATACTGCCTGATTCCTAAATCATTTAATAAAGCCAATTAGAACCACTAATCCATTGAATCTTTGTTATTTAGCACTGGCACTGTTTATGTAAGATCATTCTATTAATCCTGAATCTTATAGTTTTTATATAAACATTCATAGTGAGCTCAACAGCCCAACAAAATAAAATTGCTAACACTTTTATATAGCCATCATTTAATTTTTAAAAATGTAAACCTTTTATAATTATAGCATGTCTTTATTTTAGTGAACTAGTTAAGTTAGCAAACCTAATTTAATCTTTCCATGAAACTAAAGGTCATTATTCTGGTATATTATATTGGGCAATAAATCAGGGATGCCCTCTAGAGTTATTGGTGAATGTGCAGTTTATCCTTCCTGGTTAGCTAAAAATTCCAGGACTACTGTTTCAGGGGGCAAAATTTGTAATTGAAGGCCTTCTTCAATGAACAATGCAAAAAAGTAGAGGAAAACAACAGAATGGGAAAGACTAGAGATCTCTTCAAGAAAACTGGAGCTGATATGGAACATTTCCTGCAAGGATAGGCACGATAAGGGATAGAAATGGGAAGTACCCAACAGAGGCAGAGAGATTAAGACATGGCAAGAATACACCGAAGAACTATACAAAAAAGATCTTAATAACCAGGATAGCCACGAAGTGTGGTTATCACTCACCTAGAGCCAGATATCTTGAGTCTGAAGTCAAGTGGACCTTATGAAACATTAACACAAATAAAGCTAGTGGAGGTGATAGAACTCCAGCAGAGTTATTTCAAATCCTAACAGATGATGCTGTTAAAGTGCTACACTCAATGTCAGCAAATTTGGAAAGCTCAGCAGTGACCACAGGACTGGTAAAGGTGTTTTCATTCCAATACTAAAGGGCAGTGCCGAAGAATGTTCAAACTACCATACAATTGCAGTCATTTCACATGCTAGTAAGGTTACGCTCAAAATCCTACAAGCTAGGTTTCAGCAGTATAAAACCAAGATTTTCCAGATGTACAAGCTGGGTTTAGAAAAGGCAGAGGAACCAGAGACCAAATTGCCAACATTTGTTGGATCATAAGAGGAAGCAAAGGAATTCCAAAAGAAACATCTATTTCTGCTTCACTGAATAAAACTGTGAATATTCTTAGAGTTTCACTGGAAGGACTGATGCTTAAGCTCCAATGCTTTGGCCACTTGATGCAAAGAGCCGACTCACTGGAAAAGACCCCGATGCTGGCAAAGATTGAAGGCAAAGAAGAGGGCAACAGAGGATGAGATGGTTAGATAGCATTACTTGACTCAATGGACATGAATTTGAGTAAACTTCGAAGAGTGAAGAACAGGGAAGCCTGGCATATTGCATGCAGTCCATGGGGTCACTAAGAGTGCAAAAGGACTAAGTGACTGAACGACAACTGTTACCAAGTCCAAGCTCGCTCTGCTTGCCACATGATAGGCCAATAAATCCGAGAGATGAGGTATTGAGGCAAGGAAGAGAGACTTTAATTGGGGAGCCAGCAGACTGAGAAGATGGCAGGCTAGTGCCTCAAAATAACCATTTTATGGGGTCTGGAGGCCAGGTTCTTTTATAGATCAGAAATGAGGAAGCAAAGTAAAAAGGCCATTAATCTTGCAAACATCTCCTCAGGCAGGGGATGTGTTCATTTCTTCCTTCCTACCATCCATAGGTGGACAGGGTTCTGAACAAACGCACTTTAGTTTAATGGTCAGGCAGAGGGTCAGGATTCTCCGAGGCAAACCATTCTGTATGATTATAATAACAAAAGCAATGAAAAGCAAGTCAAAGAAACAGTTCCAACATGGAGTCAGAATTGGCTTCCTCCCTGCAACACAACTTGTCTCCCACTTCAATACCAGTGTCTAGGATGGCGCTAGTGGTAAAGAAAAGAAAAGACTCGGCTGCCAATGCAGGAGACCTAAGAAACACGGGTTCGATCCCTGGGTCAGGAAGATTTCCTGGAACAGGAAACAGCAACCCACTCCAGTATTCTTGTCTGGAGAATCCCACAGACAGAGGCGGCTGGCAGGCTACTGTCCATGGGGTCGCAAAGAGTCAGACACAACTGAAGTGACTTAGCACAACACAGCACACACAGGGTCATGGTACTCAAAACTAAGAATTACCTACTTTTTTAAACAAGCTCAGGACCCGCTATCGTCCTAGAGAATCAGAATCTGTATTTTAAAAAGATGCCAACTGATTCATAAGCACATTAAAGTTTGAGAAACTACTCCAGGCTACAAGAGTAATTTCTCTAGCCATATTTGCATGAAGTCTGGCAGTTCATGGGGTCGCAAAGAGTTGGACACAACTGAGCAACAACAAAGCTGAAACCAAGTGTTTTCCACACTGCTCATTCCTTGCTTCCATCTTGCCTCTGCACGTTTTTATCTCCAGATCAGACATAAAAGTTGTGTGGGAAATGAGATAATCAAATCCTGTACACAGAATCCAAATGTTTCCACCCTGAACCCATTCCACAAAGCAGAAGGGATACAACAGCTCTAATGTTTAAGTTCCAGGGCTCTAGACATTTTGGCACTGTAGAAACTTCTGAAGTTATTCAATGTAGTGTGAAAGTCACTCAGTTGTGTCTCTTTTCAATCCCATGGACTGTACCCCGCCAGGCTCCTCTGTCCATGGAATTCACCAGACAAGAATACTAGAGTGGGTAGCCATTACCTTCTCCAGGGGATCTTCCCGACCTGGGGATTGAGCCTGGTTCTCCTGCATTGCAGGCAGATTCTTGACTGTCTGAGCCACCAGGGAATCTTCAGTGTAGAGGTTACTGAAAATTTGATTACCCACTGATGGTATTTACAGGGCATGACTGTACTGTAACCTATTTTTCTAATAAACATGCCAGAATTTATATAACCAACTAATTTTTGCCCTCTTCAAAGGAGTCACCCTAGGAAAAAAATAAATGTAAATTTCGTTTAAAAACTTGTCACTTTTCTTTCAGAATTATTAGACAAAATACAAGAAATTCCTTCTTCTCGTGTGATTACTCTCTAGCCACCTCTCAAGTCTGAACAATAATTCCTAATCATTTTATCATTATCATTCAGAATCATCTGGTTAGCTATATAATTTCCACAAATTAAAAGTCCATGAGTCTGCAAAGATTTATCACTCTAGTGGATACTCATAGAGCATTCAAGGCCACAAGGTTTGAAATAAACATCATCTCCTTTAAAGAGAATAACCATTCTGATATAAAATCTGGTATATATCTGACCAAAAGATTATATCTCTTAACAAAAGTGAAAGTCACTCAGCCATGTCCGACTCTTTGCAGCTGCATGGACTGTATGCTGCTGCTAAGTCGCTTCAGTCGTGTCCGACTCTGTGCAACCCCATAGACGGCAGCCCACAAGGCTCCCCTGTCCCTGGGATTCCCCAGGCAGGAACACTGGAGTGGGTTGCCATTTCCTTTTCCAATGCATGAAAGTGAAAAGTGAAAGTGAAGTCGCTCAGTTGTGTCCAACTCTTCACGACCCCATGGACTGTAGCCCACCAGGCTCCTCCGCCCATGGGATTTTTCCAGCCAAGAGTACTGGAATGGGGTGCCATTGCCTTCTCCGCATGGACTGTATAGTCCATGGAATTCTCCAGGCCAGAATACTGGAGTCGACAGCCTTTCCCTTCTCCAGGGGATCTTCCCAACCCAGGAATCAAACCCAGGTCTTCTGCATTGCAGGCGGATTCTTTTATCAGCTGAGCCAGCAGGGAAGCCCAAGAATACTGGAGTGGGTAACCTATCCCTTGTCCAGTGGATTTTCCCTAACCAGAAATTCAACCAACCCAGGTCTCCCTCATTTCAGGCAGATTCTTTGCCAGCAAAGCTACAAGGGAAGCCCATAGCTCTTAATAGTTGGCAAGTATTCTTCTCCATTTATTTGTAAGTCCTCCCCAGACAGCCATTTTGCTTTTTTGCATTTCTTTTCCATGGGGATATCTTGATCCCCATCTCCTGTACAATGTCACGAACCTCATTCCATAGTTCATCAGGCACTCCATCTATCAGATCTAGGCCCTTAAATCTATTTCTCACTTCCACTGTATAATCATAAGGGATTTGATTTAGGTCATACCTGAATGGTCTAGTGATTTTCCCTACTTTCTTCAATTTGAGTCTGAATTTGGTAATAAGGAGTTCATGATCTGAGCCACAGTCAGCTCCTGGTCTTGTTTTTGTTGATTGTACACAGCTTCTCCATCTTTGACTGCAAAAAATATAATCAATCTGATTTCGGTGTTGACTGTCTGGTGATGTCCATGTGTAGAGTCTTCTCTTGTGTTGCTGGAAGAGGGTGTTTGCTATGACCAGTGACTTTTCTTGGCAAAACTCCATTAGTCTTTGCCCTGCTTCATTCTGCATTCCTAGGCCAAATTTGCCTGTTACTCCAGGTGTTTCTTGACTTCCTAAAATGGCTATCTCGGGAGGCCTTACAAATAGCTGTGAAAAGGAGAGAGGCAAAAAGCAAAGGAGAAAAGGAAAGATATAAGCATCTGAATGCAGAATTCCAAAGAACAGCAAGAAGAGATAAGAAAGCCTTCTTCAGCAATCAATGCAAAGAAATCGAGGAAAAAACAACAGAATGGGAAAGACTAGAGATCTCTTCAAGAAAATTAGAGATATCAAGGGAACATTTCATGCAAAGATGGGCTTGATAAAGGACAGAAATGATATGGACCTAACAGAAGCAGAAGATATGAAGAAGAGGTGGCAAGAATACACAGAACTATACAAAAAAGATCTTCACGACCCAGATAATCATGATGATGTGATCATTAATCTAGAGCCAGACATCTTGGAATGTGAAGTCAAATGGGCCTTAGAAAGCATCACTACGAACAAAGCTAGTGGAGGTGATGGAATTCTAGTTGAGCTGTTTCAAGTCCTGAGGGATGATGCTGTGAAAGTGCTGCACTCAATATGCCAGCAAATTTGGAAAACTCAGCAGTGGCCAGAGGACTGGAAAAGGTCAATTTTCATTCCAATCCCAAAGAAAGGCAATGACAAAGAATGCTCAAATTACCACACAATTGCACTCATCTCACATGCTAGTAAAGTAATGCTCAAAATTCTCCAAGCCAGGCTTCAGCAATACGTGAACCGTAAACTCCCTGATGTTCAAGCTGGTTTTAGAAAAGGCAGAGGAACCAGAGATCAAACTGCCAACATCCGCTGGATCATGGAAAAAGCAAGAGAGTTCCAGAAACACATCTATTTCTGCTTGACTATGCCAAAGCCTTTGGACTGTGTGGATCACAATAAACTGTGGAAAATTCTTCAAGAGATGGGAAAACCAGACCACCTAACTTGCCTCTAGAGAAATCTGTATGCAGGTCAGGAAGCAACAGTTAGAACTGGACATGGAACAACAGACTGGTTCCAAATAGGAAAAGGAGTACGTCAAGGCTATTGTCACCCTGCTTATTTAACTTATATGCAGAGTACATCATGAGAAACGCTGGACTGGAAGAAACACAAGCTGGAATCAAGATTGCTGGGAGAAATATCAATAACCTCAGATATGCAGATGACACCACTCTTATGGCAGAAAGTGAAGAGGAGCTAAAAAGCCTCTTGATGAAAGTGAAAGAGAATGAAAAATTTGGCTTAAAGCTCAATATTCAGAAAACTAAGATCATGGCATCCGGTCCCATCACTTCATGGGAAATACATGGGGAAACAGTGGAAACAGTGTCAGACTTTATTTTGGGGGGCTCCAAAATCACCACAGATGGTGATTGCAGCCAGGAAATTAAAAGATGCTTACTCCTTGGAAGAAAAGTTATGACCAACCTAGATAGCATATTCAAAAGCAGAGACGTTACTTTGCCAACAAAGGTCCGTCTAGTCAAGGCTATGGTTTTTCCTGTGGTCATGTATGGATGTGAGAGTTGGACTGTGAAGAAGGCTGAGTGCCAAAGAATTGATGCTTGTGAACTGTGGTGTTGGAGAAGACTCTTGAGAGTCCCTTGGACTGCAAGGAGATCCAATCAGTCCATTCTGAAGGAGATCAACCCTGGGATTTCTTTGGAAGGAATGATGCTGAAGCTGAAACTCCAGTACTTAGGCCACCTCATGCAAAGAGTTGACTCATTGGAAAAGACTCTGATGCTGGGAGGGATTGGGGGCAGGAGGAGAAAGGGACGACCGAGGATGAGATGGCTGGATGGCATCACTTACTCGACGGACATGAGTCTGAGTGAACTCTGGGAGATGGTGATGAACAGGGAGGCCTGGCATGCTGCGATTTCATGGGGTCGCAAAGAGTCGGACACGACTGAGCGACTGAACTGAACTGAACTGAATTCTTCTCCATTTACAATACTGAAGAAAATGACAGGATTCCTAGATGGCACAGTGGTAAAGAATCTACTTGCAATGCAGGAGATCTGAGTTTGATCCTTGGATCCGGAAGACCCCTGGAGAAGGAAATGGCAAACCACTCCAGTGTTCTTGCCTGGGAAATCCCATGGACAGAGGAGCCTGGTGGGTCACAGTCCATAGGGTCACAAGAGTAGGACACAACTTAGCAACTAAACAATAACAACAAGAAAATGATGAGGCAGGAAAGCAAATTTCACCTTAAAAAAAAATAAAAACATGCTCCAAATCTACTTTAATTCCAAGAGATTTATCTAGATTGAACAGTATTATTTTCTATTTCTAGTTGTACAGTAAAGCAAGTAGTGAAACAACTTTCATAATATACTACACAGATTTTTATTTCTTTTACAAATGTTATTTTATCTGTATAGTAATATATATTTTCATAAATTATGAATGACCTGATTCCATTAAAAGTTTCCGCAAATGTGAAAAAATCTTATTTGTCAATTCATGACAATTAAAAAAAAAAAAAAGATTAACTTTCTTCCACAGAGAAAAGTGGGTGTAGAGACCAGTTCTGACAGCATTTCACATGGTAAAGATTCAAAAAGTCTAATAAACAGCCCCCTTTCCAGGGAAAAAAAAAATTTCAATGTGATCTTCCTTTGAACTGTTCAGTAACCCCAGGTGATTTTTAAGTTGGGAGGCAGATTACTGGCAATAAGTTCATCAAATTTAGATTTATCCTGAACAGGCACAGTATAGAAATCAAGAACATCTCTAACCCTGCACATCTGGTGAAGCCTGGAGTTAGGCACTGCATGGCCCAAGTCATCAGCTAAACGTGCTAAGAAGCTGAACTTCATATGAACATCTTCCAGGGAGATCTCCTGCCAACTGGTAGGAACAGATGAACCAAAAACTTCTTTGACATGAGATTCCAAACGACTCTGGAGATCTTTAGGTGGTATGTATGCTTGGCTTCGTGAGGGCGGACACACCAAGATAGGTTCTTTCTTCACCTCTTCTACTGTCTCAGCTACCATTGGCTGTTTCTTTTTTCTGGAGGGATCAAAAACAAATAAGTGAATCTTCAGTTCACTGCATGAACGAAGTTGACGAGTTGACCAACACCAGACCTAATTTTGCCCAACAATCTAAATCAATATACTGCACACTTATTACTTAACTCTTTCTGGGTACTGTTGAGAGAAGAATTAAATAGGTCTCTGCCCTTATAAATTCATAGTTGAACTCAACTGGCACAAAGAGAAAATAAAAGCTAATTTCAGATTTTACATGCCCTAAGAATTTCCAGGAATGGATGAAGACGGTAAATCCTCTGGAGTTTCTGGTCCTCCCAGATCCAAACCCAATCTACCTAACCTCATTTCCCACTAATATCTTATATACATTCTATGCCCTACTCAAACTGAATTACCTTCTGTTTCCCACTCTTCTGATATCACATTAGCTCAAGTTACATCCTACCTGAAGTATCTATTTTTCACCTCCAATTACAGAATTCTTAATCCATCCTTTAAGTTTTAGGACAAAACTCTTCTCTCAAGCTTTACTTGATTTCCTCAATCAAATGTAACTGTAAGCTCCTCTGATTCTCATAGCACTTTTTAAAAAAGTGAAGTAAGCATGTACACCCATGGTGGATTCATGTCAATGTATGGCAAAACCAATACAGAATTGTAAAGTAAAATAAAAAATAAATTATAAAAGAAAAAAAAAAGTGAAGTATAATTGATTTACATGTTGTGTTAGTTTCAAGTGTACAGCAGTGATTCAGTTTTGAATATATATGTGTGTAGGGCTTCCCTGGTGGCTCAGATGGTAAAGCGTCTGTCTGCAATGCAGGAGACCTGGGTTTGATCCCTGGGTCAGGAAAATCCCCTGGAGAAGGAAATGGCAGCCCACTCCAGTATTCTTGCCTAGAAAATCCCATGGACAGCAGAGCCTGGTAGGCTACTGTCCATGGGGTTGCAGAGTTGGACACGACTGAGCAATTTCATTCATTCATGTGTATATTGTAGTGTGTGTACATTAATCTCAAACTCCTAATTTATCCCTCCCCTCCTTTCCCCTTTGGTAACCATAAGTTTGCTTTCTATGTCTGTGAGTCTGTTATCTGCTTTGTAAATAAGTTCATCTTTTTTTTTTTTTTAAGATTCCACATATATCACACCACTTAATATTGTTCTCAGAGCACACCTCATTCCACCCGAGTTTTAATTTTATTTACATTCTACTTCTCTTACTAGATCAGGATTTTTCAGCACAAACACTACTGACATTTTGAACTAGGTAATTTTTTATTGTGGGAAGCTGTCGTGTTCACTATAGGTTGCTCAGCAGCACCCCTGGCCTCTCCCCACTAAATTCCAGTAGCACTCCTGTCCTCCAGTCATAATAACCAAAAGACATTGTCAAATGTCCCTGGTGGACAAAACTGTCCCCAGTTAAGAATCACTGTGTCAGATTATAAACTTGAATACAGAGATGTGTTTAGGAGTCCTTTAAAACAGCTTGTATAACTATTACACATGGGCCAATGTGAGGGAGTCTGTCTTTACATATTATTTCAGTGCTTAATATCTGTTCATAAACTAACTCCTGCTTCCTATGGAGCTGTCATCTGATTGGGATCAGTCATCCCAACAGAAATTGGAGGGTATCAGAAATGGACATTAGTCAAGGAAATGATTTGTAATGCTATTCCTCTATGTCTATTCAAAGACTCTTCTAGTTACCGATCCCTCTTTCTACGTCAATTCTTTATCATTTCTCCCTATCTACTATTCTCATGACACACAAATATGCTGTAGTATTTCCCATCTTTAAAGGAAATAACCTCCAGATTCCATGTTCCACTCCAGCTGCCTTTACAACAAACTTCTCAAGAGTTGCCTACACAACTTCTGTACCTCCTGACCTCCCATTTTCTCTTGAAACTACTTGTTTCACAACTCATCGCAATGAAATGTAGTCTATTCCCTTCATCTCAGTAATCACTTATACAGGCATACTTCATCTTATAGCACTTCATAGATACTGTGTTTTTTTTACAAATTGAAGGTCTGTGGCAACCCTGCAACCAGCAAGTCTATGCGCACCATGATTCCAACAGCATTTGCTCACTTAGTGTCTGTGACATCTTCAGAATTCTCACAAGACTTCAAACTTTTTCAATATTTTATTTGTTATGGTGATGACCAGTGATCTTTGATTTACTATTGTAATTGTTTTGAAGTGTCACAAACCATGCTCCTACAGACAAAACTTAACTGACAAATATTGTGCGTGTTCTCACTGCTCCACCAAATGCTCTCCCCCTCTTCTTGGACCACCCTATTCCCTGAGATACAACAATACTGAAATTAGGTCAATTAACCCCACAAGAGCCTATAATTATGTGTTCAAGTGAATGGAAGAATTGCCCATCTTTTACTTTAAATCAAAAGCTAGAATGATTAAGCTGAGTGAAGGCATATCAAAAGCCAAATTAGGCTGAAAACTAGGACTTCCAGCTAAACAGTTAGCCAAGTCGTGAATGCAAAGAAAAAGTTCCTGAAGAAAATTAAAAGCATGACTCCAATGCACACACAAACATTAAAAAGCAAAACAGTTTTATTCCTGATGTGGAAAAAGTTTTAATGGTCTGAACAGAAGATCAAACCAGCCACAATATTTCCTTAAGTCAAAGTCTAGTCCAGATCAGGGCCCCCAACGCTATTCAATTCAATGAAGGCTGAAAAGGTGAGAAAGCTGTAAGTGGAAGCAGTGACAGATTTCATTTTCCTGGGCTCCAAAATCACTGTGGATGGTGACTGCAGCCATGAAAGTTAAGACACTTGCTCCTTGAAAGGAAAGCTATGACAAAGCTAGACAGCATATTAAAAAGCAGAGACACTATGCTGACAAAGCTATAGTTTTTCCAGTAGTCATGTATGGATGTGAGAGCTGGACCATAAAGAAGGCTGAGCACTGAAGAACTGATGCTTTCAAATGGTGGTTTTGGAGGAGAGTCTTGAGAGTCCCTTGGACTGCAAAGAGATCAAACTAATTAATCCTAAAGGAAATCAACCTTGAATATTCATTGGAAGGACTGCTGCCGAAGCTAAAGCTTCAGTACTTTGGCCACCTGATGCAAAGAGCTGCCTCACTGGAAAAGACCCTGATCCTGGGGAAGATTGAAGGCAAAAGGCGAAGGCGGTGGCAGAGGATGAGATGGTTAGATAGTATCACCGACTCAATGGACATGAATCTGAGCAAACTCTGAGACAAAGTAAAGGATGGGGGAGTCTGCATGCTGCAGTCCATGGGGTAGCAAAGAGTCGGACAGGACTTAGTGACTGAACAACAGGAGAGGTTGGTTCACGAGGTTTAAGGAAAGAAGCTGTCCCTGTAACATAAAAGTGCAGGGTGACACAGCAACTACAAGTTGCACCAAGTTATCCAGAAAATTTAGCTAAGGTAACAAAGGTGGCTACACTAAACAATTGATTTTCCATGCAGACAAAACAGCCTTCTATTGAAAAATGCCATCTAGAACTTTTATAGACAGAAGAAAATCAATGCCTGACTTCAAAGAACAGGCTTACGCTGCTAGAGGCTAACATAGCTGGTGACTTGAAGTTAAAATCTATGCTCATTTACCATTGTGAAAATCCAAGGGCCCTTAAGAATTATGCTAAATCTACCAGGCTTGTGTTCTATAAATCCAACAACAAAGCCTGGAAGACAGAACATCTGCTTACAAGTTTTATTGTATATCTAAAGCCCACAGTTGAGACTTATCACTCAGAAAAAGACTCCTTTCAAAATATTACTGCTCATTTAATAACACACCTGGTCACCTAAGTAAGCTCCCTGATGGAGATATACAAGATTAATGTTTTCATGCATGCCAACACAACTTCCACTCTGCAGTCCATGGAGAAAGGAATGAGCTTTACTTTCAAGTTTTATCATTTAAGAAACACATTTTTTAAGGCTATAGCTGCCATAGACAATGATTCCTCTGATGAATCTGGGCAAAATCAGCTGAAAATGTTCTACAAATAATTCATCAATCTAGATGCCATTGAGAATATTCATGATTCACGAAAGCGAAAGTTGCTCAGTTGTGTCCAACTCTGCAACCCCAGACTATACAGTCCATGGAATTCTCCAGGCCAGAATACTGGAGTGGGTAGTCGTTCCCTTCTCCAGGGTATCTTTCCAAGCCAGGGATCGAAACCAGGTCTCTGGCATTGCAGGCAGACTCTTAACCAGCTGAGCCACTAGAGAAGCCCATTCATGATTCATGAGAAGAGATCAAAAGAGCAACAGAAACAGAAATTTGGAAGAAACCAATTCTAACCCTCATGAATGATTTTTAGGGGTTCAAGATATCGGTGAAGAAGTAATTGCAAATATAGAAGGAATAGCAAGAGAACTAGAATTAGAAGTGAATCCTCAGACATAACTGAATTGCTGCAATCTCTGGTGGCTCAGACGGTAAGGAATTTGCCTGCAATGCGGGAGACACAGATTCCATCCCTGAGTTGGGAAGATTCCCCCGAGAAGGGAATGGCTAGCCACTCCAATATTCTCGCCTGGAGAATTCCATGGACAGAGGAGCCTGGCAGGCTACAGTCCATTGGGTTGCAGAGAGTCGGACACAACTGAGGAACTAACACGTTCAGTTTCAGGATAAAACCTCATCACTGAAGAGTTGTTCCTTAGGAACGAGTGAAGAAAATAGTTTCTTGAGATAGAATCTACTCCTGGAAAAGATACTGTGAGGACTGTTGAAAAGACAACAAAGGACTGAGAACATTACACCAACTTAGTTGATAAAGGGGCAGAGCTTGAGAGAATTGATTTTAATACTGAAAGAAGTTCTACTGTGGGTAAAATGCTATCAAACAGCATTACATGCTACAGAGAAATCACTCATGAGAGGAAGAGTCAATCAATGCTGCAAACTTCCTTTTTGTGTTACATTAAGAAATTACCAGACACCCCACCCTTCAGCAACCAATACCCTGAACTATCCTTTGCCATTAACATCAAAGCAAGACCCTCCACTATCAAAAAGATTATAACTCTCTGAAGGCTCAGATGATAGTTAGCAATTTTTAGCAATGAACTATTTTTTAACTAAGATATGTTTATTGTTTTCTTAGACAATATGCTATTGCACATTAAACACTACAGTATGGTGTAAGCATAACTTTAAATGTACTGGGAAACCCCAAAATCTGTATAACATGCTGAGATACTTGCTTTATCACAGCAATCTGGAAACAAACTTCAGCAACTCCAAGGTATGCCTATACTGCTCTAGTTTTCTTCATAATTTACCACTTTTTGAAATTATACTTGTTCACTTTTTCCTCCACCAAAACATGCTTTATGAGGACAAAGATTTGGTTTATCTTATTACAACTGCATTCCTCACATTTAGATAGTAGACACTCTAAAAATACTTGTTAAATGAGTCAGTGAAACAAACTTGAAGGAGATTTAAGAGATAATAATAAATACTAACCAAAATATAGGGAAAACAAGGACTTCCTTGGTGGTGCAGTGGATAGGAATCCACCTGCCAATGCAGGTGACATGGGTTAGATCCTTGCTATGGAAATATTCCACATGCCAAGGAGCAACTAAACCCATGCGCCACAATTATTGAGCCTATGCTGTAGAACCCAGGAGTTACAACTTCCGAGCCTACATGCTATAACTCCTGAAACCCCGGCACCTAGTCTGTGCTCCCACAAGACAGAAGCCACCACAATGAGAAGCCCACACAAGGGAGTGAAGAGCTGCCCCGACTCGCTGTGACTACAGAAGTCTGAAAGCAGCAAGGAAGATCTAGTGCAACCAAAAATTAAATAAACAAATCACATATAAAAAAAGAATCAAAACAAAATGGAACAGAAGGAAAGCTAATAAAACATGAGCCGATGAGAAAAATCCCTTTGGGTTGAAGAAGTTTTTCCTGGAAACTTAAGAGCGTTTACACTGTTTCTTGAGGTTCCTACAAATCTTCATCTCCTAACACTGTCACAGACATTTCACTTGTCTAAGTCACATGTCTTAAGTCATGTCCTAACTCACTTGTCTAAGTCAAGTCCTAACACTAAGCCACAAAATTTCACTTGGCCCTGCAGAAAAAGCAGCAGATGGGAGAGTTAAGAGACCGGGATTCCAGATCCAGCCCTGTCATTAACTTGCTTTCTGACTTTTAGCAAAATATTGCTATTTCCTTCCGGTGCTGGCTCGGTTTTCTCTCGCCAGAGTACTCACGCTCCGTGAAGGGACTCTGTTTCACGGCTGCATCCTATATAAAGAAATGCTGGGCCAGGGCAGTTGTTTAATAGCTATTTGAGTAAATCAATGAGCGGACAAAAAGAGGACGCTGCACCCTGAATCTTTCTTGGGAATAAATACACCCCAAATAAATTTAGTTCAGCGAACACTTTCACATTCATGTTCTAAGTTGCCTGTCCTAAAACAGTCATTTGTTTCCCGACACCACACTATACTCCGCGTCTGGAACACGTGGTCAGTAAGTATGGTTTACCTAATAAATTAACAGGTGAAACGGAAGGAGAAGGGGGCGGTATTTCTGTTCTAAGACGAGTAAACGGAGGGCACACGAAGTAAGTGGACCCCACCACTCGCGGAAACGAGCTGAAGCTTCTGAACTCAGAACCCTCACGCACTTTCTCGTCCTTTCCCTGGTAAGGCGCAGGACCACGGTCCCGTCTTACGTTCATCATTCTCAGTTCCTCTCCTTACTTTCTGTGAACATGACCCACGGTCTAACCTTCCGCTTTACCTGAGTCGAGACCAAAATGCTCTGCGTGGCGCCCCTGAAGCTACCCCTGTGAAGCTTTTTCTGCCAACGCCGGCCACCCAGAGCGCCGCCATCTTCGGGGAGACCTTGGTGACAGAGCTCCACCCCCAGGCGGCAGCGGCCCGCGAAGATCAGCCAATAAAATGTAAGCTTAGTGGCAAGTGTCCTTTTCCGGTTGAGACTAACCCAGGCTCCCTCGCTTTTTGCACTCCGGGAAGCGTAGTTCGGTCGCCATGGTCGTAGCAGGCTGGACCCCAGCGCTCTCTCAGAGCATGACGGGAGTTGTAGTTGAGGGGCGTCCCGGGAAGGTTCCCGGTGACGCCTTCTGGTCCGGGGGCGGGCGGTCACAGAGCTCTTTGGCTGAAAGCAGCAGGAAGTGGAGACCGAGAGGAGGCTCTAGCGAGGCCTGGAAGGCTGCACAGCCAGGCAGGGGAGGGGGTGAGGGGTGGGGGCGGCCAAGTAACGCTTCTGACCTGCTGCTGGGGTCGTGACCGTTCGGGGCAAGACCTGGCCAGATCCAGCCTAGAGGCCTCGCTTTCTTCGGGCCTAATATTCAGCAGCCGGGTAGGCCTTGCCAGAGCCTCCTTTTCGTGCGGCCACCCGGGATTCCTGCCCTGATATTCTGTCTGAGAGATGGCCTCGCCGAGTCCCCCGCCACAGCCAAAGGTAAGTCGCCCCTCGGAGTATCCCCGTTCTCTCGCCTTTACCTAGCTCGCCAGGCCGCGCCACCGCCCCCACCCCCTTTTCGGGTCTTTAAGGCCAGCGCGGTGCAATGAAGTACCCCCTAATGTACTGGGGAGCCCCTCGCGATCACACTGCTCAGTGGCTCCTTTTTTCAAGAGCGACTTGCTAAATCTAAAGAAAATTAGTAATGCTCCAAACTAGCGTTTTCATTTATGAGTTCTTCCAGGTGAGGTTAGCTTTTTTCATCCTCCCTTGTGTCTGCTACACCTGCCCCATGCCTGGACCCAAAGTAGACGCTTAGAAAAATTAACCTAATTGAATTGAAAAGGGTCGTAATTGAGTTGGAACGGGGCGATGAGGTGCAGGAAACTTGGGAAGGCCTTAGTGCAGCTTACTAAAATTAAATTATTAGGGCATACTGGGTAGAACTTATCCTTAAGCTCCTCACTACAGAGGACAGAGATCCAGCTGTGTTTTCCTCTAATTTGAGGTGTCCGAATTCTGTCTGGTCCCAGAATTGAGCCTCATTTGTAACTCTTAGTTATCATGTTCTTCCTAGCCTACCCGGCCCTGATAAGTGGTTGTTTCTGCTACTTTCAGCGGTAGAATTGTCCTTGAGACAACAAAACTGACTGCAGAAATCATACTATTTCAGGGCTTGCTGACATTTGAGGATGTGGCTGTGTTTTTTACCCAGGAGGAGTGGGATTATCTGGATCCAGCTCAGAGAAGCCTGTATAAAGATGTCATGATGGAGAATTATGGAAACCTGGTCTCACTGGGTAAGAATCTGCTGTTTCTTGGATCAGAATAGCTAAGAAACTGTAAGAAAGCAGAACACATGAACTAGTACCATACCAAATGGCTTTGTTTCAAGGCTCCAATTCAGACCTTTCAGCCATGAATTGTTTCCATGGCTCTCATCCCTACCGTCCTTGCAGTGACCAAAATACAAGCTTTTCTGGCTTCCATCCTCTTAATCTCATTCCCATATTGCTCTGTACTTTCCCTCCTAGCTCATCCTCCCACTGCTTTCCTCCCACCTCTTTTCACTCTGCCTTCTGGAGCCCCTGTTTCTCTTCACATGGTGTTCCCTACCCCTCCTGGCCTTAACTGAAACCTGGCACTTTCCCAAGGACACTACTTCTCTGGCAGGGGCGGCTTATTCTCCCACATCCTCTTCCTTCCCCATCCTTTGTCTCAGGGCTGAAAGGGAAAAATAATTGTTCTCCTAACTTTTCAGTACTGTTCCCAAAGCATTCGTTTTCCACCTTTAAACGTAATTTCTCTTTTGAGGTCTCAGCTATCTTGCTCTACCCTCTTAATTTCTTTACACTATCATCTGGCAATTTTTTTTTTGTTGTTGTTGGTGTCTCACACATAGATTTTGTCACATTTTGGAATCTCCTCTTTGTTAAGCCACACCATCCATCATGCGGTATTACTTCTGCCTCACTGTATCTTCAAGGACCCTGCTTTTCCATTCCTATTAAGCACCTCACATCAATGATCACACCCTTAATTTTGTTATAACAGGCAAATTTTAAACCCCAGTATCTTGTATTTTGACTAATACCTTATTCTTTCTCAGTAGTAGATGTTTATTGACTATAAGTAAACAAATCGACGAAACAGACATGATCTCTGCCCATGTGGAGCTTACTGTAACTTCCTACCTGTCTACCTCTTCTCCTTTCCTACTGAACCTGTTTATTCTTAATCTTTCCTGTTCCTTGACTTCCTTCTTTCCCCCCAGGCTCTTAGTTCCCTCTTGCTTCACCTTCTCATCTAACCCATAGCTGCTGCTGCTAAGTTGCTGCAGTTGTGTCCGACTCTGTGCAACTCTGTAGACGGTAGCCCACCAGGCTCCCCCATTCCTGGGATTCTCCAGGCAAGAATACTGGAGTGGGTTTCCATTTCCCTCTCCAATGCATGAAAATGAAAAGTGAAAGTGAAGTTGCTCAGTTGTGTCCAACTCCTAGCAACCCCATGAACTGCAGCCTACCAGGCTCCTCCGTCCATGGGATTTTCCAGGCAAGAGTACTGGAGTGGGTTGCCGTTGCCTTCTCCGCTAACCCATAGACCTATATATAAAGTGATCACCAGCATGCTCTCTTGCCACTTTGTCATTATGTTCTACCCATTCTGCAAACTTGAAGTCCTGTACTGGTTATAAAATCTGCCTTTTTCTCTTACCTGATTTGCTGAACACAGCAAGAGAAGTTCTGTAACTGAAAGAATTGATGCCCTGCATATATACAGGTGGTTTCCTTCTTCTGGATATAAAAACCCAGGATTTTTTTTAATAAAAACCACTTTTTATATCTCAGCAAATTTTTTTATCATTGAGTTGCTCCTACCCCTGCTTCTTTTAGTGACTGTTTCAGAAACTTTGAGTTTTCCTTGGGTTCATCACTCAGTGGTGGACCTCACCTTCTATTTCACAGAGAAGACAGAGACCACCACACATGAACTCTCAAGTTTTCTACGCCTCATTGCACACATAAGGTTGCACATTCTCCAAGAACATATCAGTCTTTTCTCCGGCCCCCCCGCCCCGCCGCTCCCACCCCGTGTAATTTGATGATAGGTATGTTCATGGCGCCAGAGCTCTCCTTTGAGCCACAGTCTTTCTTGCTGCTCCTGTAACGTCCTACTTGTTTGCTTCACAGCCAGATTTTTGTAAGAGTAGTTAATGTGTATTCTCTACTTCTTTACTTCCGATTATCTCTAAGCCTCTTTTTGTACCTCTGCCACTTACTTTCAGTTGTTTAACGTTCATCAGTAATGACCCAGTTGTCAAATACAGTAGATTCTTCTGGGACTTCCATTTCTTTATAGATATTTGAAACTCTTTATTGCTTCCTTCTATTTCTTTGCATTCCCAGACTTTCTCTCAGTCTATAAACCTACTTTGACAGATCTTATTTACACTCAGGTAATCAAGTATGTCATGATAAGTTCCAAATCTTTATCTCTACTTAAGTAGAGAGAAAATATGGAGCCTAACTGCCTAAATAAAAATCCCAATTCCACTACTTACAAGACTTGTGACCATGGGTGAATTACTTAACCTTTCTGTACCTGTTTTCTTTTTTTATATAAAAATGGAAATAATAATAATGTTAGGGTTATTGTGAGCATTAACTCAGTTAATACATGTAAAGCATTTAGGACACTGACAAACATGTATTAAGTACAATGTATAAATGTCAGTTGTTACCTTCATCATCATTGTCATTATCTTCTCTGTTGAACTCCAACTTCTTAGTCATCTCCTTTTGAAGACCACATAAGTAACTCACATCTGGCAGATCTCAAGTTATCTACCAAGATAGCAGGGCCTCCTCTTGAGAATTCAGTACTCCATTCTCTGTGCTGTCTTTTATACACTTCCATTGTTGAATTATTATAGTGTACCATAATCATGTTATTTCTCTAGGGAGACTGATCTTCAAGAGGATAGTAACTGTATTCTTTCATTTGATTTCTCCAGCACTTAGCACAGAGCCAGGCATATATTATATGCTTCTTAAATATTTGGGTGACTGAGTGAGTATACTTAAGACTCAGTATCTTTTGACAAGATTATTGCACTAGCTTGTAATCTAGCTCCTTGCCTCCAGTCTCCCTTTTTTCTAATATATTCTCTTTATTGCTACCAAAGTGATTTTGTGTTAGTTAACTGCTTACAACTTCTGTGATTTCTGACACCTTAAAGGATAAAAAAAAAAATCTTAATTTCTTGTCCTGTATACTGGAACCACCGTATATAGCTCCCATGTAGCTTTCTAGCCTCATCTGTTGTTTTCAGTATACGACTTCAGTCTCCAGCCATATCAGATGCTAGGTTTTTTTTCCATTATGCTATGGTATCTCTGAGTCACTGACAGCTTTTTCCACCCATGTAGTGTCCTGATTGATAATATCAGGTGAATGCCCAGCCTTGCCTGTGCCTAGTACTGTAAAATAGCAGTGAGCCTATCTGTGAACTCCTGCATTCAGGCTCTCTTTATTGTAGCTGAAATACAGCTTTTCATGAGTTACTATTTCTTCCTCCACAATCTTTTCATCTTCCTGTATAAATTCTGTATCCACCCCTTGATTTGTGCTCCCTTGATGAGAGATTACAGTTACTCAACTATTCCAGTGTAGTGTTTTCTGGCATTTCGTCCTGTTACTTACTTAACACAACTCGTCTAGCTTTGTAATTTTGCCTCTTCCATGTTGATTTTTCTTTAAAACCTGCAATAACTACATTGATGACAGTTTGATCTCTCAGTTCTTGACCTTTCAGTTCTTTCAATTAAAATAGACTTCTTCAGTTTTGATAACTTCTCTCCAGACTGCTAGAGCCAGATTGGACCTTAGTCTCTTTCCAAATATTTATTCAACTGCTCATTCATTCAATAAATAATTATAAAGCACTGTGGTTGGCCTAAAAATGCAAGTCCTTCCCCATTCTCTCATTGTTTTGTTTTGTTTTTTTTCCTAGAAAACTGAGAGAACTGCACTTTGAGGCACCTGTTTACTCTAGAAAAATTAGCTTTGACCAGAGGATGGGAACATACAGTACAAGCATGGCAGGTACCTCAGAAGGTGGTTATAGCTACCAAGCCCAGGTCTAATGGCTAGTCATTTCCAGGCTGCTCTGTTTGGAAGCCTAGATTCACTTGTTTTACATGTCTCTCTATTTGACCTATTTGTTTTCATGCTAGTGCCTCTGTGTTTTATTTACTTTAGCAATATATTATATTTCACGTCTAGTAAGATAAAGTCACTCATATTCTCTTTCAGGTTATACAGTTGACCCTTGAACCATATGGGTTTGAAATGTGAGCGTCTACTTGTTTGTGATTTTTTTTCACTAAATACATACTATAGTACTATACAGTCTGCAACTGACTGAATCTGTAGGTGCAAAACCATTGATATAGAGGGCCAACTTTAAAGTTATATGTACATCTTCAACAGAGTGGAGGATCAGTGCCCCTAACCTTCATGTTGTCCAAGGGTCAGTTGTGCTTAACTAGTTTTCTACATTCTTCCAGTTGAAATTTAGATTCATTGGGTTTTTTTAATTGGTTCATGGGATTTTGGTTTGAATAGTTAAGTTGTTAGTTGGTTTGGGAAGAAGTAAGAGCTTTATAATATTGACTCTCTTTGGCAATTGGTTGATTCTAGTTAACTGTCTTATGTCCTTCAGAAAAATTGAATGGATTCTTTTATGGATCTTGCATTTCTTGTTAGATATATCCCTAGGCCTTATGGTTTTTAATATCATGAAGAGCATATTTCTTTTCCTATAATATTTATTAACTAGCTATTCTTGGTAAGAACCATTATTTGTTTTATATCTTAATCCTTTCATAGCTATTATGTTTCATTTAATTCTTCTGGGAATTTTGGGTAGGTGGTCATTGTTGTTTAGTTGTTAAGTTGTGTCTGACTCTGCAACCCTGTGGACTGCAGCATGCCAGGCTTCCCTTTCCTTCACTGTCTCCCAAAATTTGCTCAGATTCATGTGCATTGAGTTGGTGATGTCATCTAACCATTTCGTCCTCTGCCACCCATTTTCTCAGAATTCTCCACTATGACTTGTCTGTCTTGGGTGGCACTGCATGGCATAGCTCCAGCTGCATTGAGTTATGCAAACCCCTTTGCCATGACATAGGTGCGATCCATGAAGGGGAGGCAGTCATACCATCTGCAAATAACGTAATTTTGTACTACTGCTTTGAGTAAAACCCTGGAAAAATATCCACTGAGTAAATGTTATGAAGAGACTTTAATACAAAGTCTCAGAAAGAACTTGTAATCCAATGGAAAATACAAACTGAAGTACAGTGTAATAATAGCTATAATGCAGTTATAGACAAGGGATGGTCATCAAAAACAGAACACTTAAATCATCTAGTGGATTAAGTGAAGGAACTTTATAGAGGAACTATTGCATTGCATTGAATCTTAAACCAAGAGATCCTCAAGTAAACAATGCTAGTGGATAGTTCATAAAAGAGATATGCAAAGAAATACCATAAATGACTAAAGCATAAGCAATTTACACACTTAAAGTATGAGAGCATGGGAAGGAGAGTGAGTTGAAGCTTAGAGACCTCATAATATAGAGAGATTTGGTTTGATTTTAGAGATAATAGGATCTGTAGGTAGTTACATGATTAGAATTCCATTTCATGAAAATCTCTCTGGATTTAATGAAGTAGATGCAGCCTAAAGACCAGAGCCAAAGATTATTAATTGGCTTTTGCGGTAATCTATGGAAAACAGAGAGGGCAAATGCTAAAGAGTAGAATCATTGATTTTGGTGAGTGATTAATAGTAAGAAAAAGGCAGAAATCTAGAATGATTTCCTGCTGTGATGGACAGTTAATGCTTCTGAAAGGAACATGATTAAAGATGGAGATGGACATGACAACAAGTGATGATGGTCATGTTATTTGTGAGACCTTCTTGAGACAGTTAAGTGGCAACATTCAGAGAATGTGTGTATATAGAGCACGATGAGGATATAAACATGGATAGTAATATCCTTAAACAATTGAGGAGAAGAGAAATGCATGAGGGAAATGTATTAGAAAAGGCCAAATAAGAAGTACGAAGAGAACTAGAATACAATAGCATAGAAACCAAACACAGTGTAAAGGAATGGCCGTAGTCAAGAATATCACATGCTGCAAGTAAAATAAGGACTAATAAATGTCCATTGCATTTATTTCTTGAAAGTCATTGGTGATTTAATGAGAAGTTTCTCTAGATACTAGAAACAGAAACCAGATTTTATAGTAGATTATCAAGTAGATTGAATGGGAAGAGATTGAGTGTGGAAAACATAGTTAGAAAATGGAGAGGTACAGTGTTAAGATTTTTTTTTCAAAGCTTGGCTTTCATCTAGAAAAGGATTTCAGGTTCAAGATAAAGTTGGATATATTTTGTATGTTGGTAAGAAGGTGTACACGACTGAGAGACTGAACTGAACTGAAGGTGTATGTAGAATTCTATGGAGAATACAGATTGAAGAAAGAGGAAAAAATGGTAATAATTGAACAAGTTCCCAGAGGCAAGTGGGATCGAGAGAGTAGATGACTTAGCCTTGGATCAGAATGGGATATATCTTCATGTAGCAGTGCAGGTAATTTTAGGTAGGAGGCAGATTGGTGAGGCAGTTCTCATCCTTTTTCTTTGAGTGAAAGAAAACAGTCTCTACTGAAAATGAATTTGAGAGACAGTACTGTAAGTAGCCTTAAGTAAAAATAAAGTTTCTTAGGGCAATAACAGAAGAGGGGTTTTTTTGGAATTAAATAATGATTGGTTTGAAGTAAGTGAAAAGAAAATTCAAAGATGACTCCACAGTTAGAAGATTATAAAATTGAAAGAAAAAAGGAGGTATAAAAAAGGAGAAATTGTTAGGGTCAAATAAGAATTTAGTGGTGATTGAATCTTCTCATGGAGTTATTCACCAGGCAGCAAAAGATAGAAAATCAGAAAAGAAGTCAGAGGCAGACCATATGCTACTCTGTTTTATTATAGACCATTATGTTATCTTTCTTCCAATGCATGCAAGATTATCATTTCTCAGATGTCATGCAGACTCCCAGTTAGAAATGGATAGTTCCAATGTGGGTCTTATATCTTTAGAGGAACGAGACTCATCTATACATGAAGAATGTGGTATCTGTGGTAGGTGAAGTCATAAACTACCACAGACTATTCTTTTTCCTAGTTTCTTCCATTAGCTCTAAACATGTTCTTTTTTTCCTGTTTTTCTATATAATAGAATCCATATCACTTCAACTCAGTTTTTTAAAGCCATTTATCTCCATATAGGAACTATTTTACTTAGTATTTTCTTTGTCATATTCTACTCTTTCCCTATTTGTACTTGTCATCTATTCCACTTGTTAAGAGGCTTCTTGCCTTATCTCTAAATTCTAATTCATTATATTAATACAATGCCTGGAATGCTTTTGTTCACAATAAATTCTTATTAATGAATGAATTGTTGTTTCCTCTGGTTTTTGTCTGTTTTCCTTCTCAGCATCATTTTATGTGTTCTTTTCCGTCAGTTATTTGGCTTATTCACATTACAATAATGCTACTTCATCCTAAGTTTTTCTGAACCTACTGTTTTTTTCCACATTGTCCTTTCTTTCCTGATAGCTAGTTTATCCTACTGTTACTTAATTTTTGTTACCCTTTCTTTGAGGAAAACATTTCATTTTATTAGAAAACTAATACTAAATAATATTTATATAGCTTGTACTGTTTGCCAGGTAGTTTTAAATGCTTTATGTATTTGAACTAATGTAATCATCACAAGGGTGCTGTGATATAGTGAACGACATTTTATGCACATGGTAGATTATTTTAATTATCTTATTTTTATGACAGTTTCTCCTTGCTGGCAAAGAACTAGGCTGACATTTCTGTTTTCCATTTATTCCAGATGTTTTGAACAGAGATAAGGATGAGGAGCCAACTGTGAAACAAGAAATTGAGGAAATTGGGGAAGAAATGGAACCACAGGGTATAATAGTTACAAGAATCAAAAGTGAAATTGACCAGGATCCCATGCATAGAGAAACCTTTGAACTTGTTGGTAGGTTAGATAAACAAAGAGGAATCTTCTTATGGGAAATACCAAGGGAATCTTTGACCCAGGAACAAAGAATGTTCAGAGGAAACACTAACATTATCCGTAAGAGACCAAATTCAGAAGAGAAATGTCATAAATGTGAAGAATGTGGAAAGGGTTTTGTCCGCAAGGCTCATTTCATTCAACATCAAAGGGTCCATACTGGAGAGAAACCTTTCCAATGTAATGAATGTGGGAAAAGTTTTAGTCGCAGTTCATTTGTTATTGAACATCAGAGAATTCACACCGGGGAAAGGCCCTATGAGTGTAATTACTGCGGAAAAACCTTTAGTGTGAGCTCAACCCTTATTAGACATCAGAGAATCCACACTGGAGAGAGACCCTATCAGTGTAATCACTGTAAACAGAGCTTCAGCCAGCGAAGAAGCCTTGTTAAACATCAAAGGATTCACACAGGTGAGAAACCCCATAAATGTGGTGACTGTGGGAAAGCCTTCAGTTGGAAGTCACACCTGATTGAACATCAGAGAACACACACTGGTGAGAAACCCTATCACTGTACCAAATGTAAGAAAAGCTTTAGTAGAAATTCTTTACTTGTTGAACATCAGAGAATTCACACTGGGGAAAGACCTCATAAATGTGGTGAATGTGGGAAGGCCTTTAGATTAAGTACATATCTTATACAACACCAAAAAATCCACACTGGTGAGAAACCTTTTCTTTGTATTGAATGTGGAAAAAGCTTCAGTCGGAGCTCATTCCTTATTGAACATCAGAGGATCCATACAGGTGAAAGACCTTATCAGTGCAAAGAGTGTGGGAAAAGCTTCAGTCAGCTTTGCAACCTTACTCGTCATCAGAGAATTCACACAGGGGACAAACCCCATAAATGTGAGGAATGTGGAAAAGCCTTTAGTAGAAGCTCAGGTCTTATTCAGCACCAGAGAATCCACACCAGAGAGAAGACTTATTCATACAATGAAACCAAGGAAAGTTTTGACCCAAACGGCGGTCTTGTTATACAACAGGAAGTCTACCCTAAGGAAAAATCTTATAAATGTGATGAATGTGGGAAAACTTTCAGTGTCAGTGCTCATCTTGTGCAACATCAGAGAATCCACACTGGTGAAAAACCCTACCTATGTACTGTATGTGGGAAAAGCTTCAGTCGGAGCTCATTTCTTATTGAACACCAGAGAATCCACACTGGAGAGAGACCCTATCTTTGCAGACAGTGTGGCAAAAGTTTTAGTCAACTTTGTAATCTTATTCGACATCAGGGTGTTCACACAGGTAATAAACCCCATAAATGTGATGAATGTGGGAAGGCCTTTAGCCGGAACTCCGGCCTGATTCAGCATCAGAGAATACATACAGGAGAAAAACCTTATAAGTGTGAGAAGTGCGACAAAAGTTTTAGTCAGCAGCGCAGCCTTGTCAACCATCAGAAGATCCATGCAGAGGTGAAAATTCAGGAAACCCATGAATGTGATGCTTGTGGTGAAGCCTTCAGTTGCCACATTTCTCTTATTCAGCATCAAAAATTGCATGCTACATGGATGCAGTAAATGTGGAGAAATACTTAAGTTCAGTTTGACTTGAGACCAGGTACCCAAGTGCAGTTTCAGTATGGCTCCGTGTGAGTCACACTTAGTGATCAAAGCAGATTCTGTTTGGCCTCAGGCACATGGTTTCTAAAGATTCTGTGAATAATGGTCAGCTGCCCACATGCAGTTGAAGACTTCATTATTCTTCATTTTGATCAGAGAAAGACTCAGTAATTTAAGCATCTTTTTTTTTTTTTTCCAGATCTCTCAGTGGAGAGGTTAAACCCAAGTTCAGAGCACTTAATTATAATTAATAAAAGGGAGAAGAACAAAGTTGCATATGCCTAGGGGAGTTGGAAGCAGCTGATGTTAGAAAACTTAGTCCTCTGGCACCGAAATATATGCTGGTTCTTTCAGTTCCACAGTGTGTTTGGCTATGTATGCCAGAGTTCAGTAGTTAAACATGATTATGTTTTCAAGAAAACAAAGCCCCCATTTTTTTTTAAGAACTGACATCCAAAGCTGTTGTCCTTGTTAAAGCTGGTTTGGCATGTGGGTTAAAGGCAGTTCCAATGCCATGTGGTTCCCAGATCTGTGAAATGAGTGGACCATTAATTTTACATGTAAAGATTACGTAACAAATCTAGCAAAGGTGTTACCAAGGAACCTTTGGGAGTGCCTTTTTTTTCCTCTAAGATGGGCCCAAAAAGGTGGAGGAAGACGCTGTTTTTTGTGTGTGTGCTCCATTCTGTGAAAGATATTTGTAGTCCTAGACAAACTAAATCTTATTCCTCTACTACCAGTAGCATGTGAAAGTGTAAATATTTTGATTACTGAGAGTTGGAAATAAAAAGACCTGGAGTCTATGCTAGGAAACAGATATTTTGGTATGCTTTGGTTTTTATGGTAACCAGACTTTGCATGCAATCTATTTCTGGTTCTAGGGCTTCCCTTAGTTAATGGTTATTATAAACCTATAATTCATTTGTTCTAGTCATTAAATACGATTTGTTTTTTGCTTTGTGTAAGAGTTTATTTATTACTCCATTGTAAAATCTATCCTGTCAAATGCATTACTGCATTTAAAAATTAGAATCAAGAATTTAAATTGCTCTCATTTGTTCTACTTCTGACTAGTTACCTTTTCTGGGATAGTTCAGTTGAGGTTGTCTTTCATTCCTAATTCCAAGTCACCAGCACACTCTTATTCTAGATTTCTTAATAGTTTAAGCAAAAGACCTCACTTTCTCCTATAACCTAGACATTCTACTTTTTCTGCACCAGTTGTTCCCCGGCCCAGGTTCACAACTAATAATGGGGTTCTTAGACCTGTTCTCTGTTTTGAAAACCTAATGCAAAGTGTAGTTTTGCTGCATGCACACTACACATTTTCTCTGCTTTTTGCTGAAGTTGCATTGTTTCATGTATGGTTATCTAGCTGAGCAGAAGTTCTGGCTGTTGACTTCGCTGTAATTTGGGGCCATGGTGGTATGAGGTGTTCTCTCTAAAAGTACATAATTTTTAACATACTTGAATGTGAATCTTGCATCTTAGCTCCAAATTCCAGTAACAATGAAATGGGTCTTATGTGTTCAGTTCATTGGTTACAAAAAAGCTTAGCCAGAAAGGTTTTTGTTTTTGTTTTTAAGCAAGTCCACTGCAGTATACACTACTTTTTTCCAAGAAAATGATAGAAATAGGGGGTTTTAGAGAGGGATGTGAAGTTCATAGAAGACTGGGAAGGAGAAAGTTGAATCTTTCAGGAGGAAATGACGCCTAAGATGAGACAATCGAGTACTGGAAAAGATGAATGCTGTCTGAAAACAGTTGTGAGAGGAGCTGGTAGCTACAGAGTGAACTCGTGATAGGGATGTGACAAGAGGCAAGACGGCCCATAAGCAACATGCTTAAGAGACAAGACTTGATTTCTGCCTAAAACCCCATGGTAATTTTTTCTTCTATTTATGATATGTTGAGTAAAGACACATTTTAAGAGTACAGTTCAGTTTTCACAAGTAAACCCCTGAATAACTGGTACTCCACTTAAGAAATATTACAGGTACCCCAGATTCTTGTGTACCTTTCCAAATATACACACATCTTGTGGTGCCTTCGTTTTAACTCGAGGTGATGTGGAAATGAATAGGAGAGAAAAAACTGGTTCTTGACCTTTCTTAGATCTGGGGATCTTAACCTCAGAAAATTGCACAAAGTAAGGGTTCAAGGGCCTGTCGTTTCCATGTTAACTTCAAAGAGTCTCTTAAGAGTAATACTGTTGAGAGGTTGTGGTGTCTTTAAGGCCAGATGAAAGGATATGAAAAATGCAGAGTAAAACTTGATTGCTAGTTGGATGAGAAAGGCTGAAGAGTAAAGATTCAGGGTGGGTTTGGCTGGTTGGTACTCAATCCTGAGGGTGGAGGAAGAAGGTGCACCCAGTGTGGAATGAGGAGATTAATTACTCAAGTTTTTGAGCATGTAATGTTTGGTCTGTGAGAGATGTCTAAAGATAATTGGAGATGTAGATATGGTACATAGGGAAGATCTGGATTAGAATTTGATTAGGGATTCACCAGTGCTTAGACACAGAAATGAATTAAGATTTAAGGAGAAAATAAATCCATAGCAGAATCCTCAGGGCCAGCCGTGTTGAGTACTGGGAAAGATTCAAAGGAGACTGAGAAACAGCCAGAAATGTGGAAAACCCAGTGTGTGCATGCTTAGTCACTTCAATCGTGTCCAACTCTAACCCTATGGACCATAGCCTGCCAGGCTCCTCTGTCCATGGAATTTTCCAAGCAAGAATACTGGAGTGGGTTGCTATATCCTCCTCCAGGGAATCCCCAATCCCAGGATCAAACCCACATCTCATATCTTCTGCATTGGCAGGTGGGTTCTTGACCACTAGCACCACCTGGGAAACCCAGTACATAGTGATAATTGGTACAGGGAAGTGACCTGGAAGAGTGCTGCAGAGATGTCAAATAGGGTTGAAGGGTGTCCTTTAGATTGGATAATTAGAAAGTCGTTAATGAGTTCTGTAAGAGCAGCTTCTGAAATAGAGAAGAGGCAGTTTTCAGGGGCTTAAATAGTGTCTGAAGAGTACATCAATTCTCAAATACTGTAAATTCATGGTGAAAAGTTAACGTCTACATTCAAATGGTAAAACAAGGACAATATAATGATGTAAAAAACCTAAATTGATTCAAGACTTTAACCTTATTCTGAAATAATGCCCCGCTTAGAAATAAAAAAGTACTTTCATGAAATAATAGTAATTTTGGTCTGTGACTATGTCTTTAGTTTTTAAAAAATGACAACCCTTTTTAATTATCATTAATTTTGCTGCTGCTACTGCTAAGTCGCTTCAGTCGTGTCCGACTCTGTGCGACCCCATAGACGGCAGCCCACCAGGCTCCCCCGTCCCTGGGATTCTCCAGGCAAGAACACTGGAGTGGGTTGCCATTTCCTTCTCCAATGCATGAAAGTGAAAAGTGAAAGTGAAGTCGCTCAGTCATGTCCGACTCTCAGCAACCCCATGGACTGCAGCCTACCAGGCTCCTCAGTCCATGGGATTTTCCAGGCAAGAATACTGGAGTGGGGTGCCATTGCCTTCTCCAATTCTTAATTTTCTGGTCTGTAAAAGGGAATAAAAAGAAGGGAAAAAAAATTTTTAAGAGAAAAACAGTATTTTTCCATTCTGAATAGATAACCAGTTGAGGGAGAAACTGAAGATAAGGGAGAGCAGCTGAAAATTGAATTATTAGATAAGCAAAAATGAATTTTAGCCCTAATGGGAGGACTTATGACAGATTTTTTCCTCCCAATTGGGAGAAAAGTAAAGAGTACAGATTTAGTGTCTGGCTGAGGCAAGAGAGGGCTTCTCTGGTGGCTCAGTTGATAATCTACCTGCAATGCCAGAGACCTGGGTTCAATCCCTGGGTTGGGGAGATCTAGAGAAGGGAATGGCTACCCTCTCCGGTATTCTGGCCTGGAGAATTCCAAGGACTGTATAGTCCATGGGGTTGCAAAGAGTTGGACTCCACTAAGCAACTTTCACTTTGAGGGAAGAGAAAGAAATGGAATACACTTGAGATGACCCATTTTCCAAAAATAGTCAAATTCATGAGAGGAAAGGAAGAGGGGTGACTACCATGAGCAGTAGAGTTGGGAACCTTGTCAATAGTGATAGTTTTGAGTAGCCATTAGGGACAATGGGAAAGAACCAATCAAAAACTTGGCGAGGGCTTTTGGGGTTTTGTTTAGGGCCCAGCTGAAGGAAAAGGCTGAACTTTTAATGTGTATGCTCAGTCTCAGTCTTGTCCAATTCTGCAACCCCATGGACTCTAGTCCTCCAGGCTCCTCTGTCCATGGAGTTTTCCAGGCTAGGATACTGGAGCAGGTTGCCATTTCCTACTCCAGGGACCCTTCCCAACCCAGGGACTGAACCCACATCTCTTGTGTCTCCCACATTGGCTTTTATGGCATTATTCAGAGCCAACCCAATTTGTTGAGGGTCTGAATCAAGCAAAAAGGTGAAGGAGGGCAAATTTGTTCTCTGCCTAAGTGGGGCATCCATCTTCTCTCTTTGGACATCAGGGTTTCTGGTTCTTAGGCTTCACTCTCACTCTCAAGAGTCGGACACAACTGAGCAACTAAACCACCACCACCAAAGCTTTCTCTATAACAATGTGTTAGTTGCTCAGTCATGTCCAACTCTTTATGACCCCATGGACTGTAGCCCACCAGGCTCCTCTGTCTATGGGATTCTCCAGGGAAGAATACTGGAATGGGTCACCATTTCCTTCTCCAGGAGATCTTCCCAACAAAGGGATCAAACCCAGCTCTCCTGCATTACAGGTGATGTCTTTACTGTCTGAGCTATAAGCTATAGCTTATTTGGCTATAAGCATGGCCAAATAGAAAAAGGACAGATATATTTACTGTGCAAATGGGACAAGTCCAATTAAAATGTATTTTTAAAAAATATCTGCCAGGTATTAGTTATATAGTGGCACCAGGCAGTCCTTTATTCTCATTCACTGGAAAGTGAGTAGTAAATATGTATTCCACAGCAGAAAGACTGCCAGTAAAAAAGAAAATCACCCAGCTTTCCAAGACACCTAGTTTTGATACATTTTGCACAAATAAAACATAGTTCATAATTTTGCCTGTGCTATTTTCAGTCCAAGAGCCATGTTCTCAAGAACATACTTCTGATATCAGTCCAATGGCTAAGATAAACCTCTTTATCACAAGATAGTCATTGTGTCCCTGGATCCACTGCACTCTGGCCTGTAAATTCACCCTGGGAAAATCAGGGCAGGACAAGGAAACTCTGGATATGGCTGCACAAAGATGCCTTGACCTTGGACATCTGAAGAGGGCACACCTGAGACCTCGGACTGCAGCATACCCCTGGTTGCTGTGAACTACCGGAAGAATTAGTTATGTGCTTAGAAGATGCTCTATATTTCACTGTGCCACCATACTCAGAGGGCTGTCTATGCATGCCCATCAGCCTCTTTTTGAGAATTAGATGTAAAAGAATTTTGAATTTTCATTTGTCCCAGTGCTTGCCTTTCAACTTCCAGTAAAACAGATTTATTAGGATGGTAAATAGCTATGCTACATAAGGAGAGTCGGGTTGTTTTTGCCAACCTAAAGATGTTATGTCAGGGCCTTCTATGGAGATCCAGTGGCTAAGACTCCATGCTCCCAATGCAGGTGGCCTAAGTTCTATCCCTGCTCAGGGAATTAGATCCCACATTCTGCAACTCAAGATCCTGCATACTGCAGCAAAGATCCTGAGTGCTGCAACCAAATGACTGGCGCAGCCAAATAAATGAAAATAATAAATATTTTTAAAATCAAAATAAAGATGTCACATCCACTCACTGACTTCTGCCACCCAGAGGCTCGGCTCTATGTTGATTTGCTATTATGCCCACTTAGCTGGCTCCCAGTTTCCTCCCTCCCAATATTCTACAGTATAAAAACTAATTTTCAGCAATACTCTTCTATTATGTTATTCCCTGATCAAAGATTACTCAAGTGTCCCCATTTCTCATTACTTTAAGGCAAAACTATTCTTAACATCCCTGTCCAGTCTGCTCTCCCACCCCACTGTGCCGTTCCACTTGGCCTCACCATGTTAATCTAATTACTCACCATTTTAATCTAATTTCTCACAACTTCCTCAAAATATACAATCTGTACTCTAATCAGGACATGGTTAATTCATCTTCACTTCCACTCAACTGCCTTTACCATTCTTTAAGAGCCAACTAACTGACAGAGAAAAAATAAAATATTTATTCATGACTTATATATCTGGCACTTTACAAAAAATATTGCTAATCTAACAGCAAACCTATTTTTACAGATGGGAAAACTGAGACTCAAGATCCAAAGATCATACAACTAGCAATAAACTGTCTGCAGTTCATACCACCTCTTTTGATTTTAGCACCTTACCTATACCAGTGTAATTTAGCACATTATTGTATACTATTTTGTTTCCTAACTGTATCCTTGCCTTCCTCATCTCAACGGTAAGCATACAAGGACGATATAGTATTTTTTTCAGCACCAAGCATACAGTAGTGCTAAATGAATACTTGCTGACTGATTTTATATATGTCTGCATATAGTGGCACCCAGTACTGAGTGTTAGACTATTTCAGGAGCCTTAGGACAGAATATGTTACAGCCAGAAAACCATATTTGAGTGATGAAAATAGAGCTGTAACTGACGGTTGAGCTATGCTGTTACTCCTGTCTCTTAATTTATCTTCTGTAAAAAATATGCTTAGAGAATTCATAGGATTACATGAGACTTGGGACTCTAGAGCATGGAAAGTTCATCTGTTATTATAGAAGTATGGCAGATATTGTTCTAAAAAACAGCTTCACAATTCTTTATCTGAGAGCTTTGAGAACATATATGTTTCACAAGTCAAATTTTTTATATTTTAGAGAGCAAATATATGTTTATGCTATATATTTCATCATTCCCTCTACAGGGTCTGAGTCAGCACCTATCATCAGACACATCTCTGCTTCCCATCAAGTGGAATCAAGATCACATTCTTGAGTTAGGGTTTGCCAACAAATAATTTACTGCAAACTTTTGAGAAAATTTTTGGTTTTTAAAGCTTTTTAGATTTCAGAGTTGTGGATAAGAGATTCTGAATGTGTCATTGAGATGTATTGACTCATTTAATCTCTCAATAATTCGTGATACTATTATTTTGGAGAGGAAGAAACTGACCACCGAAAGGTTGTATAAGGTGTCCAAGGTCACATGACTAGGAAGCAGCAGAGCCAGCACTGGAACCTAGACTGTCGGACTCCAGAACCTGTGCTTCCCTATGAGTACTGCCTTCCCATAGGACTTTGCAGATCATACCAGCCTAAGTCTCACTACAGGTTATGTGACCTTGAAGGATTCCCTAGCACACTGGATGCCAGTTTCCTCCATTGTTGCTGTGAATGAAATCTCAGTGTCAGCTGGAGACTCTTACCCCAGCACAGCTAGACCATATGGTCTAGAAGTCCCATTCCTGATTTGCCCAAAGCCTGCTTCAAGATTTCTGCAAGTTTCTAGAAGCATATATTCTCATTGTTACAGTTGGCTTCTGCTAAATCAATTCACATTATGAATCATCTCAGCATCTTGGTTTTGTGAAGGATTATGTGGACTCATATGTGAAACTCAGCCCTTGCTCTCAAGAAGACTAATAGGTTTAGATTGATTGATATTTCTCTCCTTCTCAGAAGTCTTTTAGACATTCCACAATTCCACATTGCCCTAGCTTTTCCCTGCCTTCTCTTTCCTGTCTCTCATTTCCCAGCCTCTTCCCTCACTTCTCTCCCTCTTCCTTTTCATAGCAAAACCAAATTCCTTTTTATTATTCCTTCCAGCATTCAGTAATTATTTTGTGGCCTGAGCTTTTGCTACTTATGCCTTCGAAGTCTTATCTCCTCCCAGTGAATTATTCAAATGTTTCCTTATACAAAGGCAGTTCCTTTTCTAAGAGTTCCTTTGCTTTTGCCATCCTGTGATGTCCAAACTAAATGTCACCTCCTCCCTTTCTGCACCCAGCCATATTGATAGACTCTCCTCCCCACTTCCCAACCCACAGTCAGTGGCATTTGTGTTTCTGGCTTAACTACTCAAATTTAATTGCTTGGTATGCAAATAACATAGCTACTCTAAAGCTGAAACTTTTCTTACTTACTTTCAGTGCCTGGTACCAGGTTATATTTTTAGTAGACTTTCAATAACTCCTAGAATAAATCTGACAGTGTACCAAAAACTAGGACACAACTAATACATTCACTCAGTGACCACACAGTTAATAGGAACTGAAGTTTGTAACATTTGTCTTCATATTACTGTGAGTGAAGGAAATTACTGGGGTTGAGAATTCAAAGACAACTACAGTCAGGAAAATACATCAGATAGCCAGGGAAAATTCATTATATAAATCCTCACCCACAGTGTAATGTAATTCAGCCTTGACCAAAAGATATAAATAGCTCAACCTTGATTATAAATTTCTACCCAACCATAAATGAGAATCTGAGAGGTTTCTTTACAACTTAGGGTCAGTGATGCTGAATAAATGAAAATGTTAGTCTCTCAAGTCATGTCTGACTCTTTGCAGTCCCATGGACTGTAGCCTGCCAGGCTCCTCTGTCCTGGCAAGAACACTGGAGTGGGTAGTGATTTCCTTCTCCAGTGGATCTTTCCAACACCAGGATCAAACCCATGTCTTCTGCATTGCAAGCAGATTCTTTACTGTCTGAGCCACTAGGGAAGCTGAATAAGCTCTAGATAAAAAATTTCTGGCAGGAAAGCTTTGTCACATCAAGTGTTACCAGCATTTAGGACAGTTTAGCACATCAACTACTTGCTGATGACTGAGTAGATGAATGCAAAAAGAAATCTAAAAGATCAATAGTCCTGGTGGCACAGGTACTGAACACAGTCTATTGCCCTGTCCTTACCTTCTTCCCTGACCATGTGTCCATTATAGGAGAAAAAGACCTAAATTCTAATCTCTCAGCTTTACCCTAAACCCCTAAATGTATGACTGTCTCAAATAATTTAATTTCTCTAGATTTGGTTTTATCATCTGTAAAATGAGAGCCTCGGATTAAATAACCTCTAAGTAGGTTTGAATTGTTTATATGAATATATTAGTAGTTATTTTTAGAAAAGTAATACAGCCACATGGAAAGAAACACTCAAACACTGTAGAAGCACATAAGTAAACATCTTCCCTGTGTCTCATTCCCAAGTCTTTTCCCTCAGAAGTCCCTTTGAATTAATTCTGTCTTATTCCTCTAAATCATATGTTTATACCTCTACTTCCTAATTTATCCACTCTAAGTAATATTTAGAAAACTTTGTCTTCCAGACAAAGAATTTAGTTTACTACCTTCTCCTATATTTTTGTTATAGGTAGGAATATTTTAATGATTAAATCCATTTCCCTTGTATTTTAATAGACTCAAAGCACTTTTTTTTTCAAGCACTACTTCTTAATCCATCAATTTCAAGTAGTAGCCCGACTCCCCATTAAGTAAATTACTGTTTTCTTTGCTTTCCTCCACATCTTCTCCCCCTTGAATTTCTCAGCTCCTCTCAGCTAAAACATTATTTTTTTTTCACCAAAATCATTACTATTACATTGTCCAAAGTTATAATTAAATTCTCTCTCGTAACTATGGTTGTCTTTAATGCTTTTATAGGTTAATTCTGAAAATCAGAAGCCAATAAGCATAATTATGTGAATATTACTTCCTGCAAAACTACGTGGTGTGCTTGGATGTGCAGAGGAAGATGCAGTCCTGTGTCACCAAACCTGTGCCATTTGATGAGGAATGTTCCAAGCATCAGCGTCACAGTGATTCCTTTATTACACTCCATATGTTGTTTGGAAACATTTTACAATGTAGCTTGCTTCACATTATGAATAGCCTTCATTTCTAAATATCCTCAAACTTGAAATCTAGCTTGGTAGTTCTCAAACTTGGCTGGAGCGTGGCCTGAGCATCCTGGGTTTTTTAATTTTGCCAGGTTAATCCAACAAGTAACCAGTACTGAGGATCCTGACACTAATGGCAGTCAGGTCTGTAGAGTCAAAGGTAATGAAATGTATCAAGTCCTTTGAAAGCAAGAGCACAAAGTAAAACCTGATATGAACCAAAGGTTTGTAGAACATTTTATTTCATTTTTTGGTTGCAGCTGTCTCCTTCATAACCTACCACTGCTAAGACTGTTTAATAAGATGAGCTTCTCTGCACTCGGCTTGGGAGGTGTTTCATTTGGTGATCTGGATGGAGAGCTGGTTCTGCTTTAAAAGTCTGTTCTTTCCTTAGATAGACACTTTGGGGTGTGGGGAGCTAGAAGCGTTGTAAGGAAACCATTGGGTGAGATTTCATCAGATCCCTGATATTCAGATTTGTTTCCATAACTGATTTTTTTCCACTTGTGTCTAAGAAATTAACATGTGTTGTGTTTCCAGCAGTTTGCAACCTAATTTCATCTAATTTCCAGGGTCAGTCGAAAAGTCATTGTTTCCTTTCAGCCCTCCTACCAAGACGCCTAGAGCGCCAGAGCCAAGCTGGTCAGCCTCGGGTTCTAGTAGGTATAGCTGGCAGTGAAGAGCGACTGGGTGGAAGCAGAGCCAGAAGAGCCCATGTGAACATACTGTCCTTTGGCTGCCTGGCTGTTAGCCTAAAACACAAGTGTGAGAGAGGAGACCGAGTTAGAGCAACCTGAGCTTCATCCTCTTTGCTTCTCATTTGAAACCAGCTACACCTTCATGTAGATTTTTCTTCCATACAGTGGTTTTGCTAAATATTGCTGCTGATACCATTTCTTCCTTTTATGCTTTTATCCTTACTTCCTTTTTAAAATCCCAGTTTTCTGAGCATTTCTCAGGCAAGCCTGAACTCTGTGTAACTAAGAAGGTTTCTTTTTAGCACCAGCAATACTGCAACAACCATCCTAGAAATTAAAATTGAGAAACTTCTCACTCATACAGTGATAGGGAAAAGGAAATCTCAGATCCAATTTGGGAACCTTGAAATAGTAGTTGAGTAGTCTGCTAGGAAAATGACCAGACATATTGCCAAACATCAGGCAAGTGTAGCTGAAGCTTCACTATAGCAAAAAGAAAAAAAAATTTAATAAGTTTTATATTTTCTACATATATTTGTCCACAAGGATATATAATTTTTATGTAGTTGTTATTGTAATATCATCTGATACCCTGTGTAAATTCCAATTAAAGTTGACTTCAGAATTATGAAACCTGTCATAACACTCAAATGCCACTTAACAGTACCTGTCTTCAAGTCACTGTTGCCATTTTCTGGTCTCTCCAGGACTTATTGCTACATCTATAATGATTTTCGAAGTTAGGTTTCATGGACATAATTAAGCACTTGTTAGAAATGGAAATTCTCCAGCTTAACCCCAGATCTTCTGAATCAGAAACTCAGTGGCTGGGTACAGCCACCTGCATTTTAACATACCTTTCAAGTGATTTGGATGCATGCTCAAGCTTGAGAACCACTGTTCTAGATGACAAGCTTAGCATCCCTTCTTTTGTATGGCTAACCCTTACTTGCATAATCCCTTCATCATATTTGCTGTATCTTCCCACCTCATCAGCCACACACCAGCAGAGCCACACTCATCATCACCAAAAGGTAAAGCACTACCTCTAAAATCTCACACCTCTCTTACACCTCTGAGATGATGTTTTTAGCTTCTCTGTAGCCTTCGTTTCCTTTAGTGCCTTATCATCAAAATTTTGGCTACGCCTGATTCTTTGCCCAGGCTCCCCTCTCATCATCAGCAGCAAGCTGGATAAGGCTATCACTCAAATTTGTTCCATCTCCCTGTTAAACTCTGATTCTTCAACACTGCTCTTTCCCATTTAGGCTGATCTGAATCATCCTACATGCTGTTGGGAACATTCAGAATCTAACTTAATGTACCAAACAAATTCATTTCAACTGCACCTGGCTTGATGCTTGGCCATAACCTCTGGTCAATTTCCTAGCAACTACTTCAACAACTATTCCAAATTCCCCACTGTGAAGACCAAAATCTCCATTCCCTTATCACTCTCAACAGATGCCGTCACCTGTAATCAGTGATCAACCACTGCATCTCTCCACCTCCACAGACTTGATTCCAAACTCATTCTGTTTCTTTTTTGCTATCTCTTCCCTCCTTGCTAAGACCAACTCTGCCACAAAATGTATTTAACATTTTGTCTCATGTAGCACTGTTTCCTCTAAGTTTCTGTCCTTTCCTAATCTTTTATCTCTCTTCTGGATCCTTCTGCTTTGCATTTAAACATGCCAAGCTCTTTCCTATTTGGCTAAACTCTAAGTCCCCTGAAGGCACTGGCTGTGTCTGCTTTGTTCACCCCAATCCTTGGTTCATAGGTACTCAAAAAGGAATATTAGTAGTTGAATAAGACCCTTCTTTGTCCTCATTGTTCCTGGTAATCTTTCTGAGTCTTTTCCTGACAAGCATCTTGAATGGGTATCTTTTCTTTATTGAACCCGTTTTGTTGAGGGTCATTGATATGCCCTTCAATGCCAGTATCTCCAAAGCCTTTTCCCACCTTAATTTTTAACCTCTTTGTAGGGTGCTGTTATTGACCCTTTGAAACTTCGTTCTGTTTGTTCCTAGAATCCTTAGTTCATCTTAATATATATAATCATTGCTTATCTTGGTGGCTTCTCCTCTTCATCTTCTCAAAATGAAAGCTATCCTATGTTCATTCCTCGGCCCTCTCATTGTCCCTCTAAAGTGTCTCTGTGGAAATTGTCTTTCAATCTACTAACATCAATTATACTCCCTGTGTGGAGAGTTCAAAACTCTCTCCAGCCTTGACTTTCCTACTAAGCTCTAATATCACAATTTCAAATACCTGGTAGACACTCTCTGGAGTCCATCATGGCCTGAAGAAAGCAATGAGAGCCAGGTCCCAAGTATCCACTTGATTAAGTACATAAGAAGAAGTGTCTTACCAGGGCCCGCTTCATAAAGGCCTCCTGGGTTGCCTTCTTGTTTTCAGCCTTGCCACCCCATGCAGCCAGTGCACTGGCCTGCAGGGCCCGTCCATAAGAGAAACTTAGTTTCCAGGGCTTTGGTAGAGGGCAAAGGTTGATAGCATTGAGGTTGAGAGTAGCATCCTCTTCACTCATGCCACCAGACAAAAAGCAGATGCCTGGAAGGAGAGAAGACATTCCACTCCACTAATCTTGGCTGTGTACCCTGCTTGAGAAAGCAAGCAAGCAGCCTAAAAGAAACATCATGTCTCAATCTTTTCCCCACTTGATTTGCATGGGTCTAGGTTGGAGAAATTAGCTTGCCTCTGCTGAGGCTAGCTGGGCTGAGGAGGGAAGGGATTTAGTGAATAAAAGGGCAGTGAAATGTCAAGGAAATCAATGGATTGTATGTTATTTTGATGGACTCAGGATAGGTGGCATCATGGAGTTTGAGGGGGAAGTGTTGGCTACCTGTGAGATAGCACAGATCTGTTTCATGGCTGGAAGGAGAGTCCTGGACATATGCAAATGCTTCTGGCACTCCTTCAAAGAGTGAGGACTAAGACCTCAAGTTAGAGAAGAAAGAAAATCTTACCAGGCACAGCTGCAGGAACGGTACGGTGGAGAGCTGTAACTGTGGCCATTGCCACCTGCTCTGGAGTATACTTCTTGGTGCAGGCATGTCCAGCAGTCACCATGTTGGGCTTCAACAGGGTGCCCTCCAAGTAAACGTGATGGTCATTCAGGGCCTTGTATACAGCAGCCAGGACCTGAAGGACAAAAGACCCACATAGGTGAAACCCAGAGCCAGCCATAGAGTCATCTGACCATGGCACTTCTACACTGCAGGGAAGGAGGATGAAGGAATTCCCACACATTGCTTGCCCGAAGCTTCCAACCAGCCCTCAGGCTCAATCAGAGTGATGCCTGCAAATCATAGCCAAGCCAGCCTGTCCCTGCTGCCCCTCCCCTAACTGCTCACTGCATGGACTACCTGGATGGCTCTGCTTCCCAGAAGCCCCTCACTGCTTCCTTCCCATTACTTCCTTTGGTCAGTTGAGTCTGCCTTGATTTAATTTGCTGGGGACATCCAAATCAGCCTCCATTCTCTATCCCCATTGAAGCTGAGTGATCATAAAAATATAAATTTTAGAGACAGGAGTGCTTTCAGAGCTCATTTCAGTCCACCTCATTTTGCAAGTGGAGAAACTGAGGACTTTCTTACAGATGTACATGGCTAATTTAGAAAGTCATATGTGAAAAAATCACCTTCTAATTACATTTTCTCATGGAACCCTCATCTCATTTTAAAATCTCTTAAACATAATGGAAATGAGGTCCAAAAAGATAATATGACTTGCCCCAGGTCCCACAACTGGGAATATAGATGCTTAAACCCTAGCCTTGGTAATGCAGATCTGCTTTTTCACAAAGAGTGTACCATGTGCCCCCCAAAGTGGAGGGTTTGATAATACCTCCTTACCTTCTCAACACTACATAATGATTCTAACCGTAGAATACCTCACATGTAACAGCTGATATATAAGTAACAACTGTTACTTTAAAACAGATTTTTTAACTGGCATTGCCATCTTTATGTTTAAGACTTACCTTCTCAGTAACATACTGGCAGTGTTCCATGTCATGGCTGCCATCAGGAATTACCTCTGGTTCAACAATGGGTACCAGACCATTCTAAAGAGAAAAATGGAGGGGACAGAATGAAGCTCTGTTCACTGGGATCTTTTCCTTAAGATATTTAACATTCCAACTGGTAAAGGGTGAAGCCCTTATGGAGAAATATCATATAAATGACTTGAAGTCAATGAAAATAAATTTAATGCGGTATCTAATGAGCATCTGTGGTTTAGCCAGAAAAGAACAGTGAGGGGGAAAAAAAAGTTTTCCTTGAAATGGGGTACAGTAAATGCAAGCTCTATTTCTGTATATCATTCTAGAGACTATTCTACTACCTCAGAACCTATATGTCATCCTTTTAGGGCAGGCAAGCTTAAATCACCGATAAAGATGCCTCTCGTATGGGTTAACTAAGGAATTCAAGCAATGTTTTCAATTCTGACTGGGAAGCTCCAAGTGCCCACAATTCTGGTAACCCCAGCACTGTACCCACACAAGCAATCAGACTTAAGTTGGATCCCAGAGGCACTTTGCAACAGATTGGAAACTTTAGCATCAAGCTACCATCCTCTAACAAATTATTTGATTTGGAAACAGATCAAGGCTGTCACCATTGAGCTGGGGATTAAGAGGATCATGTCCTTGGCCACAGTGGGGCATAGACATGCGAATGCCCTGGCCTCAAGAGATGATTGCTTTCAAGACTCAGCTTACGGTGCTTTGGTAGAAGGCCACACTTGATTATGTTTGCCTTTTGGATTCATTTGATTCCTTGTGGCACCAAATGTTACTCTACCACACCTAGTATAAGTAGTAAAAAAAAAAAAAAAAAAAGCCATCAGATTACAGTGGTGAGAGAAAAGGAAGATCATGTATGGTCACAGTAAAATTAGAAAGTTGGGCTTTGAAGAAAACTCTTGCCTACTATATGAGGGCAAGGGTAAGGAAGAGCACCTGCTGACAGATGCTGGCATAGCGGGCGAGAGTGTTGGCGTTTTCCTGGATAGCAAGATGGGATGGACACTGGTTGTCAATCTTCAGCACAGCACGCCACTTCCCAAAGTCAGCACCATCTTTCTTATACTGAGCACAGCGTTCAGAAAGGCCATCAAGCCCTGCAAGTCATGAGGGAGAAAGATAAGCATTTTATGTGCAGTGTCTACTTTAATTCCCACAACTATTCTGCAAAGTAGATATTGCTATCTCACTTTAATGGAGACTCAGAATATTTAAGTGACTAGCCTGAGGGCATACAGTTCTTAAATAGAGTAGCTGTGGCTGAAGAACAGCTGTGTGGCTCTAAAACTAGTGTGATATTCACAGTTTGTTTCCCTCCATCACTTCTTTGCTTGTCTTCATTTCTGGCATATATTGGCATGATTCATATCAGTGGGCAAAATCCTCACCTTGAACGGTGGTTTCTTTGTTTGTTCCTGCAAGTGGAGCAACTCCTTGATCTAACTGTGAATATAAATAATTAACAATTAGCAGGTGTCAGGTGTCCCTGGAAAATACAAGCAGAGCCCCTGGTGCTAAATAGTAGTTCTCATCTTTCACAAACCAAGGAGTTGAAATAGGAAGGTACGTTAGTCATTGAGGGGACACAATTCAGTTCACAGTAGAAGTGAAGTTCTCTGGAAAGAACAGTGTAAGAGTATCAACCCTAAGAGGATGGAAAGTATGGAAAGCACAGGCCTGGAGCTTGAGAAGCAAGAAGTAATCTGATAGCACCTGAGAGGAAGAGGTGCCCGTATAAGAGCCACTTCCTTTAAATGATTCATTCATTTACTCGAGAGACATTTATCGAGCACTGCACATATCAAGCCCTATGTTGTTACAGGAGCTAAGAGGAATAGGGATGCAGCCTCTACTGTCAACATAACAGAGGCGATGGTCATGAGCCCAAGAGGCAGCAGTCTGGGTTTGAACTGGCTCCAATTTTGCCTTGCTGTGGACAAGTTATACTGCTCCCTGTAATTCTGTTTTCTTGCCTCATCTCTAAAATAGGGATAATAATTGAGTCTATCTCTAGAGGTTGTGAGGAGTAAATGAGTGCCTGGAGTTGTAAGCACTCAACAAATACGGATGATCACTCTTGAGAAGTTCTTGAAGTTTTGGAAGACCTAGTTACGGTAGAACAGTTAAGTGTTTTAACAGTAATAACTATCATGAACTAAATAATAATGGTGTGACAGGCACTGTTTTACAAGCTCACTTTATTTTTATAAGAACTTTATGAGGAAAGTACTATTATTCCCATTTTTAGAATGAGAAAATGGAGACACAAAGTGATTAAGTTCTTTGTAGGAAAATGGTTGAAAGAAGAAGGTACTGGAAAGGTCAAGAAGAGGATCTGTTTCTCAGTGGGATGGTGAGGAAGGAAAGGAGTGAGAAGAGCAATTAGATGATGAGAGTGCTCCTCGTGTTGGCCCTGTCCCAACCTCTGTGTTGTGAATGTGGCTGTGGTGAGACGGGAGTGAGATGTATTCACCTTGATTCCCACCACGATCCCTTTTTCCTTGAGGATGTCTCTGAACAGCTTTCCCTGGCCGTCCTTCTGGTAGAGGGTCTCATGGAAGAGGATCACACCCCCGATGCTCTGGCTGACGGAGCTGTCCACAGTGAACAGGAGCTCGCGGAACTGCCGGCGGTTCTCTTCCGTGTTCTCCACCTTGATCCTTTGCAGGCGGTTCCCCATCGTGCCTACATGGGCCGGTGAAGGCAGCATAAGGAGCAGGCTGGTGCTTCCCTGCCAACCCCCTCCATACCAACCACTGATCCTCACCAGGATGGACAGCAATGCTCTTTATTTATTCAGATCTTCAGAGCTCCTGACAATCTCAGGGACAGAGGAGCCTGGTGGACTGCAGTCCACGGGGTCCCAAAGAGTTGGGCATGACTGAGTCACTCAGAGCTCCTCTCTCTTTTTTCGTCTCCCCAGGAAAAGACCTGGCTGCTGTCACGATGCTGGTGAGGAAGCACATGTGCTGGACGTGTCATCGAGGTGTATGCCACCATTGGGCACAAATGGGGCTGCAAGGCCCTCAGGCCTCTTTAACCCTCCCGTGGTCCAGCCCTGATCCGACCGGATGTATAGACAGTGGAAGGAGGGGTTAGGCAGGCTCTTGACTTCTCTGACTCCTGTCATTTTATCGGGGGGCCGTTGAGGCCCTCCCTTGTGCCATCCTGAGCTGCTCTCAGTCACAAGCTCTGCCCCATTCCTGACGCTGACACTTTGCTGCTCTCACCGCCCATCCTTGGCTGGCTTTACGCTGACTTCTCATCAGCAGCAGAGGTCTCATCCTGCTTACTGAGTTCCTAGCCTGCTACAACTTGGATGTAGGACTTGAGCCTATTCACTTGGTTTTCAGAAATCTGTCTTCTGGAATGACAAGACACAAAAGGTCTGTGCTTACTGAGTCTTCTGTTCCCCCTCCTGTGTACATAAACCTTTATTTCCTCTGAGAGGAGAGAGAATATGATCACGTTGCCTTTGCTAAGTGGAGAATCAGGAGGATGTTGGAGTGTGATGTTTCCTACACTCACCTACAGACTCATCTGCAGCCAGGATCCCCTTCCCATTGGCAACAATGCGTCGGGCAGTTTCTGAGAGTGCCTTCTTCTGTTCGGAAGTGAGGGCTGGAAACTGGTGGGCCATGGTGACAGGTCTGGAAAAGAGTGTAGGACAGTTAGTTGTGAATTGAACTGTGGGTCTTTCACATGGATTCATGCCCAAGACAGCATGTGTGCAGAAAAGCCCCATAGGCACCTCTGACACTTCTGGCCCATTTCTACAACTAGCTAAACAAATGAGGTCTGTTCTGTTTTGAAGCCTAAGTAGTTGCAATTAGCCATAATGGATGAAGGTGGGATGCCAAATGTCATGGTGATCCTAAACAGAATGTCTTTCAGGAAATCACTGAGATGACTGATCTTAAAACTCAGCCACCTAATGAGTGATCTGCTTAAATCTGACAAACAGGGATCATGGCAGTAATTGACTCTCTCTCTATTCTGTGGATTCCTGGTGCCATCAGGGGCCTTGGCTGACTTTGAGGCCAGGATAGTGAAGCTTTCCACCTTTGTGGCCATTCCTAACTTTACTCTGTTCGCCTATAGTCTCACCAGAGTATTGTCTAGGCAGCAAGCTTAAGAGGAGAAGCTGTCATTTGGCCTTGAATTTAACTTCTCTTCAGCTTTGGGACATAGAGGGTGGAGTGCGTCTCCTTTTTCTTATCTTCGACCACCTGTGAGCCTATTTGGGGCAGACAGGGAGGATTTTTCCTAACCTCTGGGCTGGACATTGGCCTCTAAGGATGCCAACGTCATGTGATGGTTCCTGCTCCGATAATTCTCAGCTTCACTGCTTTGGCAAGGACAGACTCTGGCTCAAAAATCCCCTACCCAAGCAACTTCTCAGTAGTGGTCATCTAAAGGGGATCATTGCTCCTGTTTGCTGCCACTGAGGGCTAGTCTTGAAAATGCAAGCTTATAGGACTCTCACCTTGGATGTTAGAATAGGTTGGATTATCAAAGAAAAAAATGGCAGTGAAGATTACCCTGTGGTCTCCTCCTTTCCCCTGTCTCCTCTCCCCTCATATACTCACACACAGTGTAGATGCCCTGTGTCTGCTTTCTACTTCCTGGAAACTAAGGGACTCCTCACTTCTCATTCCATCCATTCAACAATGAGATAACAAGGACAAGTATTATCTTCATTAATTAATGAACAAGCTAAGACTTGGAGAGGCTAACTGACTTGTCCAAGGTCCCACCTAGGATGAGGCAGTCCCCCACCCAGTTGTCCTTCTCATGGCAAACCAATCTTGATATTTTCGGTGTCTTTTCAAAGCAAGTTGTCAGTATTCTATTCCTTGATAGAGAAGTCAGTGGCTACTGAACTAATTCCTGAGAAGGTATAACTGATGGAACTCACTGTGGCTACTCTCGTTTCAACACTTAACCCCAAGAACAGAACCACAATGCTGTCACTGGGGTACCAGGACAGGTAGTGGGCAATAATCACAAAGAAGATAATTTTCCAATGTCCTTTATATCCCAGCCACCCGAAGAGAGTGTTCCCCCTGTTTATATATTAGTTCCTAAATTGTAGTCAGGGACTGTTAGCTTTGGACCTGATCTCCAGACCTTCATGTCAGATTTAAGACAGCCTGAGGTTGGTGAACTTCAAGCCAAAGTACAAATTTTCTCTGTCAGTTTAGATTTCTCCTCTAAAGTTTTCTCCTGTCGTAAAGGAGCTGAAAAATACCAAAATAATAATAATAATAATAATAATGTTTCTTTAATAAAACAAAAGAAAAACATAGCCCAATAATAGCAAATGCTATTTACTGCCATGCACTCTGCTAATTGCTTTACATGCACTATAAAGTGCACTCCTCACAATAATCTCAAAAGGTAGCCAGGCTTCTCCCTTTTCTGCACCCTCTGCCATATAATAGATAAGAAAAAAATGTAAGATAGTTTAATTATTTGTCCCAGGACAAATAGCTAATAAGGCACATGTTGGGATAAGGAGGAATACTCCCTCTTCCACATAAACAGTGAGACTGGAGAAAGGAACTGGCCTATAGGTGACTCTAATGTCCTTGGTGATTCCCCCCAGAGTACCAAAAATCCTTGAGCTATGTATCATTAACCCCACACCACATTACCAATTCATAAATATCTGATACATTTACACAGAAGTAGATCAGACAGACCTGGGTTCAAGGACCAGCTCTGCCTCTTCCTCACTGGGACCATGGGCAAATTGATAACTTTTCTGAGTCTTAGCTTACTATGGATTAAATGGCTATAATATCTGTTCTGGTTGTCTCACTGCAAGATGGATCACATGTGACCTGTGAGCAACCTACTTGTTGCAGTTGCTTAGAATGTATTTGTGGAATCACATAATAAACATGAGGATGCTTTTTATAAGACTTTATGAAAATGTCTGGAATCAGTATTTCTCATTTTTTAATAAAAAAATAATTTCCTAAGGGACTTCCATATTTCTGTTTACTACCAAGTGATTTTCATCAGGCTGGGTATGCTGACTCAACTAAAAAGTAAAACAGAGAAAAGGTCAAATCGAACCAATACTGTTTACGAGAAGTTAAACATCTACAGAGGGATTAAAGTTCTGTACCACATCAGCACAAATATTGCTTCTCTGTTAATCATAAAACAGAGTCACAGGCTAATGTTCACCACTGGATGAGAGGAGGCCAGCTGGAAGTGGGTAATGATAGAGAATGATTTCTGTGTCCCTAAGCTTCTGCTTACTGAGATCTCATGCCAACTTTTTAAAAAGTGTGATAGGAAGTTGTTTACATTATACGATTAAAAAAAATAAAGGCAAGTTTCAGAAAAGTATGCAATACATAATGTCACTCTTTTTTAAATTAAACAAAAGTGGTATGCACACATACTGTTTATGGGTCTATATAAGCAGAGAATAACCACCCTGAGCTTACTTCTGGGGAATGAAATAGGGTGGAGTGACTCTCGTAATTCACTTTATGGTTTTTTTTTAATGTTTTATTTCTCAGTGAATAAGTTTATATATTACATTATTTACTAAACACAATATATTAACAGGTATAAGTGAAAGTGTTACTTGCTCAGTCATGTCTGACTTTTAGTGGACCCATGGGCTGTACCTCTGTCCATGGAATTCTTCAGGCAAGAATACTATAGTGGGTTGCCATTCCCTTCTCTAGGGGATCTTCCTGACTCAGGGATCAAACCCGGGTCTCCTGCATTGCAGGCAGGTTCTTTACCTGAGCCACCAGGGAAGCCCCATATTATCAGGTAATACATATGCAAATCTGGGAGAAGGTTGCGAGCACAAACATACATGAATAGAAGGTAACTACAGAAAACAGAGCTACGAGTGAACTCAGAGGTATCTGTATCAACTTTGCTAACTTTAGAGATGAGGAAATTCAGGCCCAGGGAGAATGTGTCTGATACCCCTTCTAAGTTGTGATGTTTTAGGACTGTAACTCACATTCTACTGGCTTATGACTTGGAATTCTTTTTCCAATCCTTCTTTAGCAGAATAACAGATGAAACCCTATTATATAGTTCTTTCTGCCTTCTTTAAAGAGACTCTCTGAAAATATAATAATGTGTAAAATATCAATATTTAACTCCTGGAGAATATAAGGGTGTAGAGAATTCATTTGCTTCTCCATGTACAAGGCAGGTGGATTTTCAAGAAGACATGAGGGGCTTATTCACTGGGAGCCCATGATTGTCAGGCACTGCATTTGGCACTTTCACATACAGACGCAGGAACGTGCCCACAGCTTTGTTATGTATCTGATTCCAGAGTGACAAGTCCAGTGAGATGCTCTAAAGCAGCCCGATCCCTGGTGCCTTTGAATACACGTTGAGCAGCTCACACAGAGACCTGAGTGTTGCTCTTTCCTCTAAACTGACACCTAAACCATGGGAACCCTAGATTTACAGCAACTATACTCTGTTCCCTAACCCAGCACCTCAGGCCTAGCCTGGGCCTGGATCATCTGCAGATGAACCTTGCTTCAAGTGATGGTGGCAGCAGAGCAGGAGCCCCTGCTGGATCCACATCAGCTAATGGAACTCCAGGTCCCTATAATCTCCTAGACCCAGGGATGGAACCTGGGTTTCCTGCATTGCATGCAGATTCTTTACCATCTGAGTGACTGGGGAAGCCCCAACTATTTAAAGAGAAGTTTATTTTAAAAGGCAACATATCCTCACAACATGCCTATTCTTCAGATAGTAGAACAAATATGGCAAAATACATCAGCAGATTTTGATTTTGAATATCTTAAGCTGTAGGATTTTCATACGTTTTCTATAGTAGGAAATGTTATAGAAAGTATCAAATAAGGGAAATGTTTGACAATTCATAATCAAAGGACAACTATGCTCTGTGATGCCTGTTCCATTTTCTCATTTGAGCCGTGGGTGCAGACGAAGGGAAAAACAAGCCAAGAGTTCATTTCTGTGACAAAGAAACTTCAGTGCAAGTATTAATAGGTGTGGGAAGAGAATGAAGAAAATTACATAAGGAGATAGATATGTAAATAAATCATTGGAATAAGCAGTTGTTATGCAGGGAGCAGAAATGAGCAGGCATTTAAAAAACTGAGTAGAATCTAACCAAATAGGACTATTCACTCTGTTTCTCCTAAGCCAAAGACTCAAAAAAGCCCTCTGACAGGGACTGCTGGTAACTGGATCTGTCTGGATCTACCAGGATAGGTAGAGAGGAAAGCAATCATTTCAACAGATCACTGCACTTTCAGCCACCATCACACTTTTTATGAAAACAAAAGCCAACAAACGTTCCTCTCTGTGCTTAGTGCTATCACTAGCCTCTGACTCCCTGGTATTCTCCAGGTAGACAAAGGAGGTTCTTTACTTACAGTTTGAGTGAGGAGAGTCCTCTTAGATCTATCAGAAGCTGTGGATGAGGCAGCAGCTGCCAAATAGGATGAACTTTCGGCAACACCCAGTTTTTATAGACTTCTCACCCAAGTTGGTTTGTTGTTGTTTTTTTTTTTTTCCCCTAACTTTTAGCCTCTCCTTCCCACCTTGGCCTGGTAGAGAGGTGTTTAACCAGTAACTCTGATTGGCTCATAAACAGCCAATCCTTCTAATCATGCTCACACACCCTCTGTACTCAGAGTGTTAACACTATAAGGGACATCTGGAGCCCTCGCAGTTCTCAATCCAGATTCTCTATTTTACAAATGAGGAAACACAGACAAAGGATGAGGAGCAGTCATGCACCGAGTAGATGACTGGGCTCCAGAGTCCACCAAGGAAAACTGGGAAGCATGTTAGCTCAGCTCCAGTACTTACCACACACATGACCTTGGTCAAGGTTATTTTCACTTCTCTGAGCCTGAATTTCCTCCTCTGTAAAGTGGGATCTGAACTTCACAAGAGCATTGAGTTTGTAAAGTGCCTGCATAGAGGAAACACTCAAAGATCCTTCCCAGTGCCTCAAACCAAGCTGGGCTCCCCGATGCTTTTAATGTCAGAACACAATGTCTCTTTAGTCTTATTCTCTCTCAACCTTTATATTTTTGTCTTTAAAGTTGGTAAAAACTAGAATAAAACTCAAAGTGATTGATGTAAGCCATCAGCTCCCCTAGTTACAGCACTGTCTGAGGACTAGTTCATTCTACAGGGTGTTTTTTTTTTTTTTTTAATCTGAGTATTAAACCCAAACTAATTCAAGAGAAGGCAAATAAAAATAGTGTATGCTTCCTAAGTTAAATAATGAAAGAGGCAAAATTTGTGGGGAAATCTAAAAATAATGCAATGATCATGATCACAGGAAAAGTATAATTCTCAGAAACGTTCTCCTTTGAAATAACTCATAATGGAGGAAAAAACCCTCAAAACCAAAGTGCTCTGTGGTATACAGTACAATACTATAGTGAGGGAAATACCAAGGAAATGAAGGGGAAAGAAGCAGAGCTACTAGGACTAATTGTTGTAATAATGACAACAATAACAATAATAATAGCTCTTTTTTGAAGTTTTATGATGCACTTGATTCTTTTCATGTATGATCTCTATTCTAGCACCTCTCTCAGGAAAGGTTTATTAGCCCCATTTTCTGGACAAGGAACTCTGGCTCAGAGAGATTAAGTAACTTGCCTTAAGTCACAGGAAAGGTACACGGAGTACCTGTCTCACTCCAAGTCAGGGCGAGCTGCTTACGTTTTGTTGACCTCAAACTGCAGAGATTTGCTCTCTCCCTCTCCACCTCCCAGCAGTTTGTAACCTTGGACATTAAATCTGCATTAATCAGGGAAGAATGACTTGTGTTTGCAGACCATGGTGGCCCTGATCTGCTGAGCGTCGCTTCACGTGAACAGCAGAATGGCCAGGCGTGACGGAGGTGCGTGGATTCATCTGCCCCCGAGTGGTGCCGCCTGCTGCTGCTCATGGCATCAGCATTTGGCCACCTCCATGGTCTGACGTGCAACTGAAGCTCAAAGTTCAGGAAAGCAAGAGTGACGCTTACTGGATCTTATAGAACCAGCAACTCCTGTGAAACACAGACTATTTACAGTTTTTTAAAATCTCTTAACTCAGTAAAATATTAAAATTGAGATGTCATGATATATGAACTGGGAGGCTGTGGAACATTGTGGAATCTCCCAATCTCGTTAGTCCTCAGTTTTACTGTCTGTAAAATGAGCTGGTAATGCCTCCATCAGAAACTGATTATGAAGATGAATGAAATAACATACAACTAGGAATTTAGTACAGTTATTTCACTAAATAACTGGATCTGAATATATAATTCTGATTTAAAGGCCTCTGACTTCAGACTCTTCTCATAGGCAATAATAAGATGGCATCATTCCAGATCACTACTTTCAAAACTTCCAACAACTGCCTAATTTCTTTCACTCTTTCCCCACTCTGGATACTTCTAGCCTGAATACGATTTTACATGAGTTAAATGAGCTCATGCATAGTATGAGGTCTGGGTCTACAAACTTGCACATGCAAATAAATCTTGTGTTTCTCAGGTTATACTCACTGTAGGATTAGTAATGTTACAGAAAAAGAACTTTGTAAAATGGGGCCAAATCTTCATAATGCAAGGAAGAACCAGGGATGGATCAACATGGATAAACATTTTTTTTTTTTAAATTTGTCTGTGCCAGGTGTTAGTTGCAGCATGAGGGAACTATAGCTTCAGCACTTGAACTCTTAGGTGCGGCATATGGGATCCAGTTCCCTGACCAGGGATCAAACCTGGGCCCTTGCATTGGGAGTGTGAAGTCCCAGTCACTGGACCACCAGGGAAGTCCCTCAACATATTTTAAAACATCTTTCCTAATTTGTAGGACAGACATTTCCTTATGTATTACAACCCACTTTGGTGGCTGGGATGGGTTCAGGACCCTGAAAGCAGCAGTCACTATTTTGGTCCCAGTGACAGGGCAGTGTTATCTCAGCATAGTTCACAAAATTGTTACTGAGGTTCTGGGTGAATAGCACTTTGTTCGCTGTAGGGACTTTTCATAGAGGATACACGTTTGTAGCAAATATAAAATGAATAAGACTGGCCTGTTCTCAAGAAACTTATAATCTAAGAGGTGGGAGGAGCAGGTTGAGGTCAGAATCAAATCAAACCAAGTAGTAAGAAAATGTATATGAAGGTATCAAGAGATAGTTGTAGTGGTGGCTGTTACTGCAGTGCTCATGAAAGACTCTATAAAATACACAAATGAAAAGTCTAGACATTCTGGACTTTTACAAGTCATATTCCATATCAATTGATTCAGCCCATCAGACTGTAGAACCTATGTGGGTTGGGGCAGTGACACCTTGCCACTGTCTTCCCAGCAATCAGCACCATGCCTCAAACACAGTAGGCACACACTCAATGTTTGTGATACATGAATTAATAAATACATGTATCCTTTCCTATCAATGTCAGAAAAGTCTAGACTAACTGTCTTATAATTCTTATCTCTGAGAACTTTGAAATTATTAAGGCGTAGAACATGACCATTACTTTCTTCTAAAACTGTATTAGATTCTGAAAGTTCTTCTATCACTGTTTACTGGAATTTCACAGGCAACCAGGCTGCAGCTCCCCTTAAACAGTACACATGAACCACAGCCCCATCTCCCCTTTTAAAAAAGTGTGGTAAAACAAACATAATATAAAATATAGCATCTTAACCATTTTTAAGTGTTCAGTAGTGGGAGAAGGCAATGGCACCCCACTCCAGTATTCTTGCCTGGAAAATCCCACGGACGGAGGAGCCTGGTAGGCTGCAGTCCATGCAGCTGCTAAGAGTCGGACACAACTGAGCGACTTCACTTTCACTTTTCACTTTCATGCATTGCAGAAGGACATGGCAACCCACTCCAGTGTTCTTGCCTGGAGAATCCCAGGGGCGGGGGAGCCTGGTGGGCTGCAGTCTATGGGGTCACACAGAGTCGGACAGGACTGAAGCGACTTAGCAGCAGCAGCAGTGCTCATTAGTGTTTGATGCATTCACACTGCTGTGTATCCAATCTATAGAACTCTTCTCATCTTACAAAACTAATACTTTGTATCCGTTAGACAACCATTCTCCACTTCTCCGTCTACAGCCCCTGGAAACTATCTTTCTACTTCCTGGCTCTGAGTTTACTCTGCTGCTGCTGCTGCTAAGTCCCTTCAGTCGTGTCTGACTCTGTGCGACCCCATAGACGGCAGCCCACCAGGCTCCCCTGTCCCTGGGATTCTCCAGGCAAGAACACTGGAGTGGGTTGCCATTTCCTTCTCCAATGCATGACAATGAAAAGTGAAAGTGAAGTGGGTCAGTCGTGTCTGACTCTTATCGACCCCATGGACTGCAGCCCACCAGGGTCCTCCGTCCATGGGAATTTCCAGGCAAGAGTACTGGAGGTATCATACAAGTGGAATGATTTAGTTTTGTATTTTTGTGACTGGCTTATTCACTTAGTATAATATCCTCAAGTTTCATCCATGTGGTAGCACATGTCAGATTTTCCTTCTTTTTAAAGGCTGTATAGGACTTCCCTGGTGGTTCAGTGGTTGAGAGTCTGTCTGCCAGTGCAGAGGATATGGGTTCAATCCCCGCTCTGGTAAGATTCACATACCACAAGGCAACTAACTCCGTGCTCCACAACTACTGAACCCACGCGCCACAGCTACTGAGGACCTGCTGCTCTAGAGTCTGTGCTCTGTGACAAGAGAAGCCACTGCAAAGAGAAGCCCAAAGACTGCAATGAGAGAGTAGCCCCTGCTCTCTGCAATTAGAGAAAGCCCGCACACAGTAACAAAGACTCAACACAGCCAAAAATATTGTTTTTTAATTTTTAAAGGCTGCATAATATTCCAGTGTGTGTATACATATCATATAACACATTTATAGATACAGATTATAGATATAGACATAGATAAGTATAGATATCACATTTTGCTATTCTATTCATTGGTCTCTGGACACTTGAGCTGCTTTCACCTTTTGGCTATTTTGAATAATGCTGCTATAAAAATGGGTGTGCACATATCTAAGATTGTGCTTTCAATTCTTTTATGGTCCCTTTATTAATGTAACAACTTGATTGAAAGAGAATTTACATGCCATACAATTCACTTGTTTAAAGTGTACAATCCAGTGATATTTGGTATATTCACAGAGTATTACAGGTCAGCTTATGAAAGACATGTGGTGGGTTTTCAAAAAGCTCAGAATCTGAGGGTATAAACTTAGGGCACCAGAATGAAGCCCAGAGTCAAGAGCCACTGGGTGCAGCAGATGTGGGGATGGAAGAGTCAGGGATTGTCTTTCATGTTCTCATGGTGAATTTCTTCTGTATCATTATCATGCTTGCTGCTGTTGCTAAGTCGCTTCAGTCGTGTCCGACTCTGTGAACTCTGTGTATTTTAGGAAGACTGGAGTACCTGTGTATGTTCATATATCCCAGATGAATAAATTTAAAGCAATCCAAATTCTAGGGTTTAGAATACCACTACCTTGAGACTAGAGAGTAAAATTGAAACTGAAATATGATTTTTTAAAAAAGTTTTCTGTTTTCTTGTCTGAAGAAGAGTGTGTGTGCAGTTAGGATGCCGTCGAGGCAAAGTGAATTGGAAAGAATGGACTGGAGAATTTCAGAACTGCTGAGTAACCAGTACTTATCTGATAGGAAAGTTCCTCTGTGGTCAGCAGTGACCACCACTGTTAATTTTCCCCAGTCCCTCACAGTGGGTTGTTTACTGCTTTGTCAGTGTTTTCGCTTGGTCTTTTGCTCAATCATCTCAAAGTCCATTTTTTTTTTCTATCTAATCAGAATTATCAGTCACTTATGTCATTTATGACCTCCAGCTTAGTATTTCTTTCACTCTCCCTTATCTCTTTAGTAAAACTACCTAGTGATCTAACTGCACCCCTGACTAGCCACAGGACTGAAGGAAATGACGTTCTCCCAGTCCGCCTTCCCTGATGTGGAAAGTGGATCCAGTGATACTACCCCTGTCTACCAACTTTACCATTTTGTTGCACTAATTGAACAATAGCATCTAAAAAAGTGCTTGGAATATCATAACCCCAATAGAATTAGAAAGGGTAGTAACTCATGTTACTTCAAGGAAGCAGACATCACACTGCTCTGCAGCATGTACACACACACACACACACACACACACACACACACTGGAGAATCAGACAACAAGGCTCTGGCCTTAGCTCTACCCTGAATAGACAAATAACATGGCCCAAGAAAGCGCACAGGCATTTGTTGAGCATTTACTTCTTACAGGACCTTTTCTAGGCACTTCAGGTAGAACACTTCATTTAATCCCCACTACATCCATCACCAGGGTAGGCAGCGTTTTAGGGGACAGAGTTGATCCTGTCTCTGGCTAAAGAGTTATTACACCATTAGTAAAGCATCAGGGAAACGACTGACATATAGATCTGTGACTCTAAAGTCATCCTGGGACCTTGAGCTCACGATCTGCACAGTGAAGGAGGGGGTCACTTCTAGCTCTAATATTCTGAGGTCTTGTCCCCTGAAATTGCATGTGTTTTACGCACACAGTTGTCCTAAAACAAAGGAAATGGTTTTAAACAGCAAGATGAGAAACTTGAATAAGACCATAGAAAATTTTCTTTGGGGAAGTATTGTTGAAATGGGTTATTTATTGACTAGAGTGTCTCAAAATACTGCTGTGTATGAAAGAAACTGGGTGGTTCTAATCCTTTGTCTCTTATTCCCCTGCTCTTTGGGTTTGTTTTATCCCACCTCAGCACTCTTTCGGAATGAAAAGTGCCAGGCTGACCAGATCCAGAATCACATTTTCCAAGAAAGCTGAACAAAAGGCCCAGACACTGAGGGGCAGGCAGCCAACCAGCATATGCAGCTGTCAGGCCAGTCAGCGGCTTAGTGGCCACCTCAGTGCCACCTACCCTCTCACAGAAAGGAAGAAGAGGGTCACTGAGCTTCCCAGGTAATAAATCTAGTCACTTAAAAGCTCAATACTCTGCCTTTCTGAAGTCCAGTCATACATTTTCTTGGCGAGTCAATATAATTTAGTCATTATGAATTTGCACTCTAAAGTCATCTAGAACTGGCACTGAATTTCACAGCTTTCTGGCTGTGTTACTTTGGGCAAGTTCTCTAACTTTGCTGAGCCTTGGTTTCCTCAGTAGCAAAAGGATACTAAAACTTAGCCTACAACATTGTTGGAGGATTGGATTGAATAATGAACAAAAGGAGCTAAGTATAATGCCGAACAAAAATTAGGTACTGGATAAATAGCAGATATTGCTGTCAGCATAATCATTCTTTCTCCTCCCCACATTCTCCAAATTCCTTTCTCTCTGTCTATCACCAAAGAGAAGCTGTTCCAAAATTTTTGCTCCCACAGCACTCAATCTCATCATCTCCTGTGCCTTTCATCCTGAATTCTTCCATTTCACTCCCACTCTCACAAGCTTTCTCCATTTACTATGCAGAAAAATTAAGCTGGATGCTGAGTCCATCTCAAAAGTTGCATACCTACACCCAAGAAGAGGTACCCTCTCAGAAAGTGGTGGAGAGCTGCAGATGAGGAATAACTTTTTTCACCCATTATGCAATGGAAAGAAGAATGACTTATCCATTGGAAAAGATGAAGAGAGGTTGAAACAGGTGAGAGGACACTGAAGAAGATGGCAATATTATGTGTGGAAAGTATAAAGGGGATGCACCCAGGCTTCCAGACTTAGAAGCAGACTGGGTGGCAGGAAGGGTCCACCCTGCCAGGCAGGCAGACAAGCTGACTTCACTGGCACTCCTGGGCTGCACTGTTCACCATACAAGACTGGCCTGCCTCATGGCCGCTGCATGCCTGTCCTCTGTGGCACAGCTAGGACCCACTGGGCTGCCAGTTGAAGGTGAAAATAACAGCCTGGAACATGTTGTCTCTGTGGCAGGGAGCCCAGGGAGGTCCTCACCTAATGACTGGCACCCCAGGAGAGGAGGCTGCATGCCAAATGATCATGACCAGGCAGTGGATGCCCTGATTTCCTTGTAGGGAGGAATAAGGGGAATATTCACCCTTTTAAACATCTGTTTCCTGTCCTGGGCCTACCCTCTTCTGTCTCTCATTTTATTGTCTCTCCTTCGATCATTTGCCAAGTGAGAACAGAGCTCTTTGATCCCAGGAAGGACTGTTAAAGCTGTTACTTAAAAAAATACAGGAAGATAAAAGGCAGTCACTTATCACAAATAATTATACGCTAGAATGCCATGGTTAGAGAAAACACGATTACCTCCTGCTAGTGCTCTTGTTCACATGTGTGTAGGTAAAGTTACCATTTTTCCCATGTCCTTTCCTCTCCCCAACCACTAAGGCCCTTGTCTCTAGGGTCTTTTTTCCCTTATAATTTCTCCCATATCCCATCTCAGACCTAAGAGGTTAGCTGCCTATAGTGGTTCTGCAAAAGAGAAGGTCCCTTTAGGATCTAGTAGGAAAGAGAAAGCAAGACCATAAATAGATATACATAACTCAGATCTCAGCCCTGTGCACCTTCTGTGTATGTGTGTATGTGGTGGTGGTGATGGGGGTGGGGGTGGGGTTTGTACTGCCCAGCATGCAGGACTGGTTCCCCAACCAGGGGTTGAACTCTTGCCCCTACACTGGAAACACAGAGCTTTAATCATTGGCTGCCAGGGAAGTCCTTCTCCTTGCCTTTTTAGATCCACATGTGCTTGGCTCAAACCCCCATTCTACAACCTCGAAAAAGCCCAGTGCCTTCCTCCACTTTGAGCAAATTTCCCAGGGGAGCTCTTGGAAATTATTAAGGTCACTCTGGCTCAGAGCTTCTCCTTTCACTGATAGTTCAGCCAAGCACAGGAGTCATTCTTCCAGCCCCAGGGCACCAGTTCTGCCCAAGCCTTGGTGACCCAGATGGGAAATTCCACTCCTTCATTCAGTTCAGTTCAGTTCAGTTCACTTGCTCAGTCGTGTCCAACTCTTTGTGACCCCATGAATCGCAGCACGCCAGGCCTCCCTGTCCATCACCAACTCCCAGAGTTCACTCAGACTCACGTCCATCGAGTCAGTGATGCCATCCAGCCATCTCATCCTCTGTCGTCCCCTTCTCCTCCTGCCCCCAATCCCTCCCAGCATCAGTCTTTTCCAATGAGTCAACTCCTTCATTAGACTTCCACAAAAAAGCAAAAAAAAAAAAAAAAAAAAAAAAGACACAAAGTTCACTCTCACAAAGTTCTCTGGTAATGTTAAAAGATAAACTGAGGAATATTAAAAATATGGGAATTTACTTGAGCAATGCCAACTGGTTAGAAGCGCTCTGTAGAAGGAAGCTGGGGCACCGCTTTCATAGAGCACAGGTGGAAGCCAAGGCAGGTGTCTCGTGGCCTCCTTGTGGAATTCGTTTAACAGCAGACATCACTAAAGGTGTGTGGAAACGGGAATTACATGGTGGCCACAGAACAATTGAAAATTGAGCATTAGTCGTCCCGCGTTCCAAGAGCCTTCGGAAACACCACCAGATGGAAGACGCTGCAGCGCCCTTTCCCCAGCTCCCATGCTCCTCCTCACTTCTTCCCTCACAGACTGCCCTTGGAAGCGTGGGTTGTTTCTACTCTACCGACTGAAGCAGTGCCCCCTCAACTCAACTCGAAACATTCCATCTCCAAACAAAGCCACTTGCGCTTTCGACGGGCCATCGACTCCGCTCCTGAGGCACGCTCAGGAACCCTGAGACTGCCTCTTAGCTGGTGCACCTTCCTTCAGGGAACCTTCCTTCAAACACCTTCCTTCGTGTTAGGTCACAATTTGGAGTTCTCACCTGAGGCTATTCCAAGGGTGTGTGGTGTGGGGCACGAGACTGGCAAGCCCCTGCTGGCGAGTTCAAAGGAATGTTCTCTCCCTGAGAAGAACCGAAACAGCGCGTGCAGATCAGAGCTGGGTCTGTGCTAATTTCCAGCTCTGACACAGAACTTCCGGTGCGCGTGGTGGATGTGGGAACAACGTGGGCGCCGCGTTGAGATGAGACGCAATCTTTGTGTGGTCGCGTTCTCCCCCTCCTCCCCCGCCGCCCTTCTTCCCTGTGACTGTGGCAGTGAAACAGAATCGGAAACCACCAGGGAAGAATTAAAGGCCAAGCGTTCCTTTGGATCCGGATGATGTAAATTCATTTTCTTGAGCTAGACGTCACCAGGACAGATGGTGGTTCTGTGAGCTAATCATTCCAGGAAGAAAAGCAAGGGAAGATATGGATGATTCTGAACTTTAAGTTAGTATTTTTTTTTTTTTTTAATATATAGACTTCCACCTCCTTTAAACTGGGTGTAAAAATCTGCCCACACAGGGTTGACCTTCCTCCACATTCCTTCTGTTAAACCCAGGAAGAGCAATATTTTAAGTTAGGTGTGTATCAGTGGAATTTTTCTCTTGGCCAAGTACGGAGTCTAGCCAAATTAGAACTACATATCCATTAACACACAGACTGCACTCCAGGCACCTATTTAAGGGGCTTCCCAGGTGGTGCTAGTGGTAAAGAATCTGCCTGTCAATGAAAAAGAGGTAAGAGTTCTATCCCTGGGTAAGGAAGATCCCCTGGAGGAGGGTATAGCAACCCACTCTGGGAGGCCACAGTGCATGGGGTTGCAAAGAGTGTAACAGGATAAAGCGAGTTACCATACTTGCATCCATTTAAAATGAACAAAATAGTTTTTGTATTTGCTTCCATACCTGTGGTTCTAGGCTGAGTAAAGATTGGGCTATTTAGGCCCACAGCTTCCTCAGCTTTCACCAGGAACAGTGCCAGAGGCTAGGAGGGGCTGTGCTTCACATTTAAGAAAGACCTCAAATTTCCTTTACATGTTATCTCTACATGAGTTACACAACAGTTATTTCTTTGTATATGTGTTCAAAACATTAATTTGCTGAATGTATGCATTCAAATTACACCACAGATTTGGTAACTCTAGCTCTGCCATTTCTACATTTTCAGTATGTTTACTGGAACCTTAAAATTATGGAAATAGCCTGGGTCTCTCTTGGACACTGACAGCCAATATCCTACACCTACCTTGATTGTTTATATACATAATAAAGGAATATAAACTTGGACTCAAGTCCCCTAATTATTTATCAAAAGATCACTTGAAAGAAATATTAGAAAGAGATTCTATGACGAATATGTAGTCTATCTAGTTTGATGATATCAGAGGTACATTGCACAGCCAGTCTTTGCTTCTGGAGTTGTTCTGGGTAAATAGCATTAGTGTGCTTTCCATGTAATGCCATGTGACTTGCCTGAGGGCCATCATCAAAAATAGTTCTGTGTAACTCACTCTCTGGTTATCGTCCAATAAAATCTCATCACAGACTGTGTTCATTATGAAGTTCAGACAGAAATTCTTGTCTGATCTGAGACCTAAGAATATTTAGTTCTTCTCCTGAGCAATGAGTTTAATTTTATCTTATAATGTTCTGGTTTCCATGTCTCATGGTCTGTTAGTTCATTCACAGACACATTTTTAATCTCCCCATACAAAGTGGCAGACTATTGTGGTTAGTTAAATCTAATTTGTTTACTACTTCTTTTCAGTTTTATCTCTGGACTTTTGTCTTTGGTGTTTGTTTTTTTATTTTGGTTTTTAATATTTTAGTTCTTAATCCAGGTGTATTTTATTTTTGTGAATGGCATGAGGCAGGGATGTAAATATATTTTTCCCCAAATAGTAAATTGTGAGCCATACATGTTCTTAAATTGCAAATAACAGATTCTACTTGTCTTAATTTGAGTTGCAATAAAAATAGCACAGGTTGAATAGCTTAAATAGCAACAGATATTTTCCTCACAGTTCTGGAGGCTGAGAAGTCCAAAATAAAGGTAGATCCAGGCAGATCCAAGGTCTGCAGAGGACCCACTTCCTGATTTGCAGATGAGTATCTTCTCATTGCATTCTGACATGGCAGACAGCAGAGAGGTGAAAGAAGCTCTCTCCTGTCTTTTTATAAAGGCATTAATCCTATTCCTTGAAGGCTCTACCTTTAAAACCTAATCACCTCCCAGGGTCCCCACCTCCTAAGACTGTCACATTGAAGGTTAGGATTTCAACATTTGGATTTTGGGTAATTCACAGACCTCTGAGAGAGCCAGAGAACTAGACTTTGTAGGCCACACAGCCTAGAACAAGACAAGCATGGTCAATACATCCAGAAGAAATACTTGACCACACCACAGGATAGTTCTGGCAAAAAACAAAACCAAACAAAAAAACATGCAAATGAAAAACTGGAAAAAAAAAAAAAAAAGATTCAGTGGGACACTTGCAACTCTGACATGGTGGTCCGAAAGAGCAAATATTTTTGACGCCACACTTGCCAGACGGGTCTCTCTGAATATGCCCCCTTCTACATCATGGTTCCCTTCTACCTCAGATGTCAGTGGTGGGAGGAGTAATAGAATCAAACTCATATGCCTGATTTATGGATTCTCTCAGAAAAGCAGGACTTGCTTATGTTGTGAGACATAATTAGAATGTCAGAAGGGTATTCAAAAGATATCAGGCAGCCATAATGCAGAGTTCCACTACATTAATCAGTTATCTCAATACCGTCTCTAAAACAATTCAGCATTCTTTTGAAATACTGCCCATAAAACATTGATTAATACATAGATGTATCCACAGCATTAACACACACACAAATGTATTATGCTTTCTATTTTTCCACTGATGCATTTTTGTTTATCTTGTACTACTCAACACTGTTTTAATTATTATAGCTTATGATACATTTAAATATCTAAAAGAAAATGTCCCCACAATCTTCAAAGATTTCTTGCCTCTTCTTATCTTTTAATTTTCCAAACAAACTTTAGACTGGTTTCATGAAATTCTCAATTTGGCATCCTGACTGCAATTATACTAACGTTATAAACAAATAGGGAAATAATTGGTGGTTGTTAAAGTTTACCATAAAGAAAAGCAATATACCACTCCATTTACACCTTAATTTTTGTAATTCACTAAATTTTCTAACTTCTTTTGATAATTGGAACTTCTCATTTTCTGTTCAGTTTATCCTAGGAATTTTTGTTATTGTTTCCATCAGTGGAATATTTTTCATTATATTTTAACTTATTAATGGTGTTAGAAAATCTATATATTATAGAAAAGTTTTCTTTAGTAACTTGCCTCCTTTTTGATATCCATAACTAGTTCTAATTGTTTTCCAGTTGATGTCTTTCCTTGAAAAAAATCTAAAATAAGAGAAATTATATTGTGTAGAAATAATTAACAATTGTTATATTCATTTTCAGCTTCTTACTTTTACATTGGTTATGATTTACAGAAAAAGGCTAAAATTTTGTGGTAATAGTATGCTTCTTATTATTTTTCATAGTAAAGTTATCAGTGTTTCATTAAGTATAATATTGCTTTTTAGTTTGAGATATGAGATATTCATTCTTTAGAAAATTATATATCTTAATCTGAATTAAAATGATAAAGAGAGAAAAACAAATATTGTAAATTAACACATATATATGGAATCTAGAAAAATGGTATGTATGAACCTATTTGCAGGGCAAGAATGGAGAGGCAGAGATAGAGAACGGACTTATGGACATAATGGGAGAAGGAGAAGATGGGGTGAATTCAGAGACTAGCACTGACATACTGTATACTGCTATGTATAAAACAGATAACTAGTGGGAAGCTGCTGACTAACACAAGGAGCCCAACCTGGCTGCTCTGTGAGGACCTAAAGGGGTGGAGTGGGAGGGAGGGAAGACTCAAGAGGGAGATAAATATATATAGTTATGACTGATTCACCTTGTTGTAGGGCAGAAACTAACACAACATGGTAAAGCAAGTATCCTCCAAATTAGAAATAATGATAAAGAACACTGAAGCAGATGCTTTCAGCAGCCTCTGGCCACAGGGCATCTGCAGGAGGTGCTGCCTGGGATGGATTAGTGACAAAGTTGTCATAGGCAACTTTGCCCGAGTGGGCACGGAGTGCAGGGCCAGGTCTTGTGTTTGTGGTGGTAGAGGCTGTCGCTGGGCCTGGCGGAATCTGGGCGAAGGGATAATAAAGAGGGGCAAAGCATGCAGAGATCATTCCACAGGGAGCAGCTGATTCTGAGCGCGTCCTGGAGCCCGCGCATGGCTGGCCGAGCGGCCACTAGGCGGCGCACGAGGATGCGGTGGCCCAGGCGGCGGACCAGGATTTCAGAGGCGGCAAGCGCCACCACTTGCAGGACGTCAGCAAATGGAGCCATTTGACTAGTTGGCCTTGGAATCGAACGCATGTGGCCTTCTCAAGAGCAGAAAATATTTTCTTAACCAAATCTCAGATGGATGTGCAAGAAAAGAGGATGAGTAACGATATAATCCATGTGTCTCCAGGCAGCTTCCTAAAAAGTATAGTTCATGAAAGTGAGTGTTAGTTGCTCAGTCGTATCCTACTGGGGTAACCAAAATTCTAGGCACCAGCACAGCCAGCTGAATTAACCTTAGAAGTGCAATAAAATGTGTGACCATAGCAGAATATTACAGGTAAAGAACAGAAGCTGGGAGAGATCCTTGGATATAGATATAAAATATATATAGATAAAAATATAGATATGTACCATCTCACACTTCCAAAATAAACTGAAGATATGCAGGTACTTTTGAGTAATAGAAGAGTAGGGGTGTGTGGATATAGTCAATTATCTAATAAGACATTAACAAAAGAAATGGAAAACCCCTTTGTACAAGTAAGATATAGAAGTGCCTCAGCACCACCCCCACCCCCATCTGATGGAAGGAAATTAAAAATCCTTTCCTGAAATAAGATAACTTCATTTTAGGCTCCAAGTTTTTTCCACACATAATGTTTCAAATACAATATCTAACACACCTTAAAAGATAAGCAGACAAGTGAACTGAAAATATTTTAATTAAATAATGGAAATAATTTATATTAAAGATTTTCAGAGGCAAATGAAGTAGCACATTTTTTTTACCTGAAGTACTTATATTAGAATAGCCGAAAGACTGAGCTAAAGTTAAAAAAAGAGAAGAAAGCAGAATAAATGTAAAGAAAGGCTTTGAGTAGAAACAAATAAAACAAATGACTTCCCTGATAGCTCGGACAGTAAAGAATCTGCCTGCAATGCAGGAGGACTCAGGTTCGATCCCTGGGTCAGGAAGATCCCCTGGAGAGGGGAATGGCACTCCTGGAGAGGGGAATGGCACTCCAGTATTCTTGCCTGGAGAAGTCCATGGACTGAGGAGCCTGGTGGGCTACAGTCCATGGCATCCCAAAGAGTTGGACACAACTGAGTGACTAACACAGAAACAAATGAAACAAGATAAGTTTATTCTTTGAAAAGACAAATGACAGACCTTCTGCCAAGATGATTTATTTTGCCTTCTCCTTGTCTTCATCAAAGTTAAGAATTTTCAAAAGGGTATGAAAAAGACAACAAGGATATCAAGAAACTTCTGGCGCACATATTTGAAAACCTAACTAAAATGGACAATTACTGGAATGATAACAAAATTGACTCAAGAAGAAATAGACCAACACAATTCTGTAAAGCAATTATTCTTCAATTAAAAATAAATAAATTTAAAATAAAGAAGAAATAGAAAAACCATTAAAGAAGTAGAAACTGAAGTTGCTCTTAGCACATGGAAAAAATTCAAGGGCCACAGTTTTATTGATTTGTTTTAACCATGGAACAAATGCTTCTGATTTTACTCAATACTATTCCAAACTGCAGAAAAAGTAGACACTTCCAGCTTATTTATGAGACTCACAAGAGCCTGAAAGTAAAACCTAAAAAGATAGTATGAAAAATTAGTTAGTCTCTTTAGTGAGCATATGGTGGTGTGGTGTGGGTGCTCAGTTATGTTCAACTTTTTGCGACCCCATGGACTCTGGCCCATTAAGCTCCTCTTTCCACAGAATTTTCCAAGCAAGAATACTGGAGTGGGTTGCCATGTCCTGCCCCAGGGAATCTTCCCCACCCAGGGATTAAACGGATGTCTGTTAAGTCTCCTGCATTGGCAGGCATGTTCTTCACCACTAGAACCACCTGGGAAGCCCTTAGCGAAAACATAGATGGAAAAATTCTAAAGAATATCTTAGTCAGTTGAATACAGTAACTTATAAAAGTGAGTATGACATGGATTTATCACAGGGGTGCAAACGTACTTTATCATAAGAAGATACAATGATATAAGTAATTACATTATCAAATTACCGGGGGGGGGGGAGTAATCATCTCATAGTGAAAAGGTGTTAGAAAAAACTGACTTTAATCAATAGAAAGAACTGTCTTTAACCTGATAAAAGTATCCATGGAAAACCTGTATCCTAGTTAATGGTGAAATATTAGAAGCATTTTGTTTAGGATAAGGAATAAAGCAAGGGTATCCAGTATTACCACATCTGTTCAACATTGCCCTAGCCAATGAAATAAATGGTTTAAGACAAGAAAGAGAATAAAATATATAAAGTTTAGAAATGAAGAAACAAAATTGTTCATTATTTGTAGGTGATAAGGTTATCTACCTGATGGAATAATTATTAGAATTAATCCTAGTTTAGAAAGGTTGTGTGCGTGTACTCAGTCACACAGTCGTGCCTGAATCTTCGAGGCCCCATGGACTGTAACACTCCAGGCTCTCCTGCCCATGGAATTCTCCAGGCAAGAACGCTGCGGTGGGTTGCTATGCCCTCTGCCAGGGGATCTTCCTAACCCAGGGATCACACCTGTGTCTCTTGCATCTCCTGGATTGGCAGGCTTTACCACTAGTGCCACCTGGGAAGCCCTTAGGTACAAAATCAGTATATCTTTTCAAATACATCACAAACAGAAAATATATCTTTTGAAAAATAATTTTGAAAAGCATCAAACAATATAAAATAGAAATGAACCTAACAAATATGTAAGATCTCTATGGGAAAGTTAGAAAACTTTATAAATTAAAATGTTAAAACTTAAATATAATTCAAAATTTAGTTTCTTAGCTACTGTAATCTCATTTTAAGTGCTTAATAGCCACATGTGACTAGTGGCTACAATATTGGGCCTTATGGTTATAAAAACTAAGCAAGTTTAGCAAGTTTTAGTAGTTTGTTGCAGACAGAAGTATGATGTAGTGCTCAATATGACTTTCAAGCCTAAAAAATATATTATATACAACTATATTTAGTTAGAATTCTGTGAGGAAAAATGACAATAAACATGTTCTGAACAATTACATGTATTTTTCTTTAAAGAATGATGTGTATGTGCATGAGTCCTTAGTCATGTCCAACTCTTTGCAACTCCTAAGGACGGTATCCTGCCAGGCACCTCTGTCATAGAATTCTCTAGGCAAGAATTATCTGGAGGGGTTTGCCATTTCCTCCTCCAGGGGATCTTCCACACTCACGGATTGAACCCCTGTCTCTGTGTCACCTGCACTGATGAGTGGATTCTTTACCACTGAGCTTCCTGGAAAGCTTTAAAGAATGATGATGAATATTTATCATTATAGTATTTTAGAACCCTTTGTATGTATTTAAAACAGTGACCAATATTAAAGCATTGGATATTATATCCTTTGGAACTCTTTAAATTGTATGTTAACATAAAGTGCAAGAGTATACAGAGTTTCTGAAAGTTATTTGTGGAAACACATGGGCACAGTTTGAAGACAACTATCTTAAGAGTAGCTATGAATCTTTCTTCAATGGAGATTATATATATATAATCTTTCACAAAATAAAAGCAAATATTGAATTATTATCAAAGTCTGATGTTTTTTAAAAAATGATTTATTATTGTTGGTATAGTGTAGATTTAAAAATCATTAAGTACTTTTGTATCTTGTGTATCCCTGGATTGCTCCGGGGTCCTAGCAAGGTCACAAAACCAAAAGCTATTAAAAATAATTCAGATTTATTCATGTTTCTCAAGGGACATTAACGAAGATCAGGCTTATAACTACAGCAACACTTCTTTAAATATCCTTTTGTTTTCATCTTATACCCATGAGCTTTAGAGTCACCATCACAAACTCTCCATCTTCACTCTCCTCCAAAGCTCTCCCACACACCTCTTGAGACAGAAACTTCTCTGTCCCACTTCCCTTGGGTGTGTGCGCTCAGCTGTCCAGCTGTGTCCAACTCGTTGCAACTCCATGGACTGTAACTTGCCAGGCTCTTCTGTCCATGGAATATTCCTTGTGCCCCTCCACATTTCTTCCCCACAGGAAACGGAAGTCAAAACTTCTGTTCTTGATCACCAGCTACAGAAAATGGCTGGAGGACATAGGGGCTTTTTGCCTCTGTTTCTCAGTAATTCTTTACAGAATAGAGTGCTCGAAAAATGTGGTTGTTTTCACAGTCTGGCTGGTTTTCTTGAAAAATCCTCATGGAGAGTTCTTTAAGAATAAATGTTCAACTTTATTATTGGACTGAAATTTTCTTGGTTATGCTGCAGAATCATCAAATACAATGATGCAATATATTGCCTGGAGGAAGGGCACTCACACTTAGTATGAGGCTGGGGGAGGGTGTTGCATGTATATGTCATGTTATTATATGTCCTCATAAGCAAATAAGCTTGCTTTCTTGATGTACATATTTATCTTATGATTCTGGTAAAAATGTCTCACTCTGAGAGACAAATCTGTCCTGAGCCTGCAAACAAAATCCAGATTCTGATCCTGAGGGATTGTGGTTCAAACATATGCTGGGAGAAATTTACTCTGTGAGGTCTGTAGTCTTGTTCCCTTAATCCCTGTGATAAACTCAGACATACCCATCTAGCTGAAAAAGGGCTTCTAAATAGTATTATCTGTAGAGTTGTGCATTTTGCTTTTCTCATGTACCATTGCATCTTGAGCATTTTCCTATAACATTGAATATTCTTTGATAACACAGTTTTAATGGGTATTTAATTTTCCAGAATATAGATATATCTTTATTTACATAACCAATTTTTCTTCTTTGGAAATCTGGGTTGTTTCTAATTTATTTGCGATAATTATAAAAAAAGATGCAGTGAATATCCTTATACTTAAAAGTTTTTTTTATTCATTTCTGTTATTTCCTTAAGATAAATTCCTAGGACTGGAAATATTAGAATCAAACTGGATGAATACTGTGGTCAACTTCATATTGTTTCCAATACCCATTTTCCTCTTCTTCTAAAATAACAGCGTATTAGCTGAGTAAAAGTCTTCTCGGCTAAAGATGTTTCCCACTCAGCCTCATAGCTAGATGTGGCTGTATAACTAAGTTCTGGCTGATGGAATGTGAGTTTAGTGATGAAGGCCCATAAAAGAATTGTACTTCCAGAACTTTCCTGGTGGTCCAGTGGCTAAGATTCCACACTCCCAGTGCAGGGGGCTCAAGTCTGATACCTGGTTAGGGAACTAGATCCCACATACTGCAATTAAGATTTCCCATGCTGCAACTAAAGATCCTGCATGCCTCAATTAAGACCTAGTCCAGCCAAATAAATAAATGAATGTTAAGAAAGAAAGAAAGAATTGTGTTCACTTTCCTGGTCTTTCTCCAGCTCTTCACAGGCTGGAAGATGAAAGACAGACACTGAAGAAGCCAAAGAACCCACAAGTAGAAGTCATGTGTTGAAGACAGCAGCAGGGCCAGCTACAATTTGGGGGCCCAATGCAAAATGAAACTTCAAGCCTTCTTGTTAAAAAAAAAAAAAGGTGGGGGGATTGCCATTAAATATAGTAAAATTTATAGTTTTCTCATCTTTCCATGCTCTTTCTTCCGGCAGTTTTTTTTTGCTATTTAGTTTTCTGCTAAGTAAACTTAAAACTTAGATCATTAACATGAATTTTACCATTCATTATATTGTGCAATTTCCATTTATAAATGCAAATATAAGAACATTTAACTCATGTACAGTATCACCAAAATTATATGATTTGTATTTTGTAATTCATTCAAGCATATATATCTCATTCTTATCCGAAGAGTATAAATGCTGCACAAAACTGATTTCAATGTTTTTGTTTCACTTCTTCATACATATTCTATCAACACTCTATCTTCAGGTTATTGATGAGTAAGGAAAGACTGAAAGGCAAAAAACTTTCCCTTTCTTTCTAGGCTATCATTTTCAAGGTAAGTGACTTGTTAATACAGGGAAGTAACGCAAGTAAGGAAAGATGTGATGAGGTTCCTTGTTTGTGTTTCTTAGAGTGTTATTGTCTTCTTTCTGGATTAGTAGTAAATTCTAGTTTAAATGGAGAGCATGTCCTCCCAGGACTCCCAGGACTGCCAGTTCCCTTCCTCACTTCCTTTCTTCAGTTCAGTTCAGTTCAGTCGCTCAGTTGTGTCCGACTGTTTGCGACCCCATGAATCGCAGCACACCAGGCCTCCCTGTCCCTCACCATCTCCTGGAGTTCACTCAGACTCAAGTCCATCGAGTCGGTGATGCCATCCATCCAGCCATCTCATCCTCTGTGGTCCCCTTTTCCTCCTGCCCCCAATCCCTCCCAGCATCAGAGTCTTTTCCAATGAGTCAACTCTTTGCATGAGGTGGCCAAAGAACTAGAGTTTCAGCTTTAGCATCATTCCTTCCAAAGAACATCCAGGGCTGATCTCCTTTAGAATGGACTGGTCATTTCTTAGTCATCAACATAACATACTTGTACTCACTTTGAGTTTCTCTGAACTTCTCTGTGCTGTGGGTCTGCTGGAATTCTGGGTTCATGAAGCACTGCCAACATGACATGCAAATAGAGTGCACGAATGGCAGACATGGATTGTGTATTCCTCTGCTCACTTGCATGAGCAGTGACTTTACTTTTAAAAGTAAAAGTTTCCACTGGACTTTACTTTTAAAACACAAGTTCAAAGATAAAATTAGTAAGACTTTCAAGATAGTAACAGCAGCCCATTAATCCAAGCTCTGGGCCCTTCTGAGCATGGGGCTCTATGGAACTGCACAGATCAAATAGTCATTAAGCCAGACCTGGACTGCCTACCTGCTGGATGTTGAGACTGAAACACACTTCTACCAAGTTTAAACTGTTGCATTTTGGGGTCTTTTTGTTACACTTTGTACCCTGACTCATGCAAACACTTTTAGTTCTCAAAAATATCCCTTCCTACAATCTGGGGACTATGTGGTATAATGAGTACTCTAAGTCATACTTTTAATATTTTTGAAAATGGAGTGAATATTATAATAAGTGTATTTTAATATATTTATTTTACTTTTCCCCCCTAAAAAAGTTATTAAAAGCTAGAGATTTAGTGTTTTATAATTGAGGACATTTTCAAATCAAAGAAAGAGTATATTCATGTAACTCATCAGTAGAACTTTAGATTTATAAAATATTTTAGCATTAAAGATCAGATGATCCAGAAGATTCTAAAGACTTAAAAAGATTTTTAAAAATTTTTTCCCTTAAACTGGTCATTTTTTGATGTAAGTCTTTAGAGAGACTATATATAGCTGTTGTTCAGTTGCTAAGTTGTGTCTGACCCTTTGCAACCCCATGGGCTGCATCACACCAGCCTCCCCTGTCCTTCATTCTCTCCTGGAGTTTGCTCAAATCCATGTCCATTGAAACTGTATATAGACAGATAAAAGTGCAGTGGGATGATAGGCAACCCAGAACATCCACCCCTCCTCTCTGCTGACCTACAGTAAAAGGAACCTTTAGGGAGCAGTCTGAAACATAATGAAAAGACACCAAGCCAATCCTTTCATCTTTGGCTGGTGCAAAGCACTAAGCAAATCTTTTAAAAATAACTTTATTGAGATATAATTGGCTTATAATAAACTTCACATTTGTAAAGTATAACAGTTGATGTCTTGACATATGATTACATCCATATGTTTTCACACATATGAAAACATCACTGCAATCAAGATATTGAACGTATATTTACATTACCCCTGAAAGTTTACTTTTTAAATTTTATAAGCCCACCCCATCTCCAGGCAAAACTTATTTGCTTCCTGTCACTATAGAGATTAGTTTTCATTTTCTAACTTTTACATAAATGGCATCATTCAATATGTACCAATTTTGTTTTGGCCTAGCTTCTTTCATTCAGCATAATTATTTTGAAATTCATCCATATCCCTCCTTTTCATTGCTGAGTAGTATTTCATGTGCTGCTGATGGACATCTGAGTGGCTTCCAGTTTTTAACTACTGCAAAATAAAGCTCTATAAATATTCATGTATAGGTCTTAAAGTAAATGTATGTTTTCACTTTTCTTGGAATACCTAGGAGTGGAATGGCTAGATCTGATCAAATAGTATGTATATGTAACTTTTCAAGAAACTTCCCACTTGTTCTTCAAAATGACTGTAGCATTTTATATTCCCAACATGAGTGTATTAGAGTCTAGTTGCTCTGTGTGCTCACCAACAGTTGATGTAGTCATTTAAAATTTTTTTAGCTATTCTATTGGCTGCATGATAGTATCTCACTGTAGTTTTAATTTGTGTTTATCCAATGACTAATAATGTTGAGCATTTTTGTTGTGTTTGCCATCTTCTGTGGTGGGAATATCTGTGCCACTACTTACAAATCTTTCAACTGTTTCAGTTTTTTTTTCCTTGTAAACTTTACACTCCTTATAAAGTTTCTGCCATAATGAGAATGCTTTGAGGCAACTTACACTCTTTGTCTATTCTAAAATTTTGTTGATAAAACTATTAGATAAATAGCATTATTAGTTAGAAACAAAGAAGATCCATGTTAAGAGAGAACTGTCCAAATGGGCTGATATTTATGGCATCCATAGAGATGATTCACACTTATTTAAGCTGGCAGAAGTGAAAGTGAGTGGGGAAATGATGGCATAGAATTGGGAGACAGTGGGAAAGGCTGAGAAGAATAAGCTAGGCAGGGCAAGACTGATTTTGCTCCATCCAAAGTCTCTACTCCCACATGTGCCCCAAACTATTTATATCAGGGTCAACTCTTTGCAGCCCTTCCCCCCACCTCCCAAATGGGTTTTTTGTTTTTTTCATTATTATGGATGAACCTTTGTTCCTTTATAGCAAATATGTTAAGAAGATGGGAAGCCTACTTCAGCAGAGGAAACTAGCCATAGGCCATCCTTTGTGGTAGGCTGCCAAGAATTCTCAACCATGGGTCACTGGATCAGAAACCCATGTGTAAGCAAAAGAAAGTTTATCCATATGGCAGTGTTAACATCTAGCAAGTTTTGTATTTTTTTAAAAAATGACTTCATACAAAGCACAGTAATAAGCCTAGAGTTTGACCTTGTCTCTCTAGCAAGCAGGTAGGGTGAGAAGACTGACCTAGACTACAGTTCTGAAGATAGTTTGTAATGGAGTGTAATGGGTGTGACTAGGGGTAAAGGATTGAAGGGCCTGGGCAGAGGCAGAAGTGAAGATAACAATCACGGTGAATAGGAGAGAAGAGCTAGTCATGTTAAGAGGATGGAGTCTCTAAGCTAGTGTTCCCTCATCTGCAATTACAGTCCCCTATTTCAGTACATCGGAGAAGGCGATGGCACCCCACTCCAGTACTCTTGCCTGGAAAATCCCATGAATGGAGGAGCCTGGTAGGCTGCAGGCCATGGGGTTTCGAAGAGTCGGACACGACTGAGTGACTTCCCTTTCACTTTTCACTTTCATGCCTTGGAGAAGGAAATGGCAACCCACTCCAGTGTTCTTGCCTGGAGAATCCCAGGGACGGGGGAGCCTGGTGGGCTGCCGTCTATGGGGTCACACAGAGTCGGACACAACTGAAGTGACTTAGCAGCAGCAGCATTTCAGTACATTTGGTCAGGATCTGCCTATTCTCTCTTCTACACATGGGCTCTGCATCAATTGCCACGGGTCTGTTCCAAACCTTTCCACCAACTCTGAGTAGTGGAAATGATGGAAGCTTCTTTAGGATTCCTAGGCCTAAACAGCATAATCTGATTTGGCTTGACAAAGATCTCTGTACTGGGAGACAACTGGATGCCTATCAGGTCATAAAGCTTATTTTGGGATTTTCCTGGTGGTCCAGTGGTTAAGACTCTGCACTTCCACTGCAGGGGAGTGCAGGCTCAATCCCTGGTCAGGGAACTAAGTTCCCACATGCCATGCAGCATGGCCAAAAAATGTTATTTTATTTTCCATTTGGTTATTGTTCTCATGGGCATATTCCTCAATTAGGAATCCCTGAAGAGGTTTGAGTGGTAGGATTTCAGCCCCTAAACTGTAACTGACATTTCCATAATTAATCCTCAAGAAAGTCACCACCCAAGTGGGGCCCCCAAAATGCACAATTGTACCTGAGACAAAAGGACTACAAAGAGGGTCAAGGTGACAGGAAAATAAAGTGGAAAGAGACATGTATATATATAACCAAATCATTTTGCTGTATACCTGAAACTAACACAACATTGTTAATCAACTATATGCCAATGGAAAATAAAAATAATTTTAAAGTAAAGGGGAAAAAAAAAAGAAAATGGAAACAGGCTCCTTTGAGCTTCATCTGTGGGTAGAGAAGAAATCATCATTCAGCCATCCACCTACCTACCCATCCATCCATCCACTCATCAACACATTTCTGAGTTCTAGGCACCAAGCTGGGACATTACAATATAGCTGCAAACAAGTTGAACACTGAGGGAGGATTAGGGGAAAAGGTGGGAGAATGTATGTGAATTTGTCATAAAAGAAAAAGAAGTTAGAATGAGAGATCTCACAGCATTGCCCCCACAATCTTGGACTTATTGAAGCTCCTGTAGAAAGAGAAATTAGAATTAAACAGCGGAGCTTATACTCATGAGCTAATTTTGGAGACTCTGGGCATAAGATGTACTGATTTGAGGATCAGGTAACAAAAGAGCATAGAACTGGAGAAGGGTCATTATTTCCATGTTTTCCAAGAATCCAGCACTGACCTGTAAGGCAGATATTCCCAGCATTCACCAAAACCTGTTCTCTTCCCTTTTATACATTGATAGAGAAGACCTCTCGGCACTTTTTGGACCTCTTGCAGTTGACTGGCTAAAGCCATATGCAGTCTACAGCAGAGAAGACCTGGTGAGTACCATTCAGTTCTGTATCTGGTGAGTATCCCTGTAAGCCTGCTTGGTTGATCAGAGAGGTTTCCTGCTCCTAATGGAGCAGTTACAGGACTGTGAAGTCCTCAGTCTAAATTGCTAGGTTTCTGTAAGCGAAAAAGTTCCCCTAAAGGGTGCCCAGATCTTTATTAGATTTTGTGGTATTGAGAAATAAAACCCTTGTCATAGCAAGCCACTGACTGAGACATTGGCTTTTGTCCTTGCTATGCCAGTTTAGCCTTGCCTGGAAAACTGAGAGTTTGCTGAACACTAAGAAATAGTAACCTTAGCACAGGTATTAATGTTCCCAAAATGGTTATCATGAGCAGGCACAAGAGAGATGCCCTTCAGAGTTACTTTGTGGAGCCAGAACAGGAGAGGAAAGACCAGACAGATGTTCTGTGATGACTGTGGTTAGCAAACTGCTTTGAGAACACATAGTTGTAAGCTTTCTCCTTGGAGATTCTCAGAAATATTTGAGTGAGAATTTTGAGGGGTGGAGAAGAGTGTGTCAACAAAGGAAACTATGCATTATTTGATATTAAATGACTATATTAGTGTCACCAGGTGAGACCTGGTGTCTCTAGGTATTAATTGACTGAGTTGTGGGATATCCTGTGTTGGAGAGGGTTTGCAATTCCAGTTCTAGCTGACAGAGCTAACAGCGTTCTTCTCTTTGTCCTTACTTCTTCCTTGAAGAGTAAACTCCCAAACATTGTTCACGTCACTAGAAACTTTGGGATCTTCCTGGGATTCATGTTGGACTTACCTCCAAACTTCCAAGGATGAGGTCTCTTGGTAAACATAATGTGATTTCAATTTCATTGTTTTCTCTTGCAACTGAGTACAAACAGGAAAATATTTCTAATGCAGATGTATTAAGGTTTGCATGCCAAAGAAAGTTTCAGATATTTATAACATGGCCCGTATTGTGCATTAAAATTCATGCAACCACTTTACAAAACTGTGAATCTTGAAAAAAATTCAAAGCTCTTCATGTGCCCTAAATCAATCAATTTCAGGACAGTTCAACAACAGATTGAAAGCATAGTTTTAGTAGTCAACGGCTAATCCTCATATCCAATTTGAGTTTAAATATCTATACTTTTTGAAAGTAGCAACAACAATCTTGTTTCCATGATGTTTCATGTACAATTGTTCAGGAAGAAAATGCAATCTTATGGGCCTCTAGGAATCAGAGAAGCTTCTCCAAGCCCTGTAATGCTTTTAACTAATTAATCCTATAATTAATCCTGTAGCACTATATTTTTGAAAGGTTCCTATGACCTAACCATATGATTATACAGTTAAATAAATCTAATCTAAATAAATCTACATGTTGCTTTGATTTCTAAATACCATATAAAGTGGCACAATCAGGAAGAATACTAAACACTTTGATCAATTCCCCCCAAGGTCACTGTTCACATTTTGCCTGTGAGCTATCCATATGGATCTACTTCCTTGCTGTCAAAGATTTCTTCTTGTTTGGATGGTGAGTAGAGCCCTTCAGGTCAAGAAAGACAGAGCCTCACACAAGCCACAAGGGAATAAATTGTGGTTGGGCTTTTCTCGTTTATTTCCCTTTGCCTCTGATTGGTCTAGGAATGGGCCTATGGCCCATATCTGGCAGATGAAACAAAAGTAGAGGTCAGTTGGGAGACTTCCTGTAATTGTTCTTCCTGGAAAAAAAAAAAAAAACCACCCACAGAAATTCACATGAAGAAAGCATTTTACCTCAGCCTTTCCTTTTTGCTTTGAATGTGGACTTGATCTTAGAAGCTGCAATGCAATAGCCATGAAGTGGCAAAAGGTGGCAGAACAAGACAGAGGAGAGCCTGGGTCCTTAATGACATCATTGCACTGCTGACTGACTTCTTAGGTGAGAAAATTTAACATCACTATTGCTTAAGGAAGGCCCTGGGAGACTGGATTCTGTTATTTGCTGGTGAATGCATCCTAATGCTACAACCATCCCAAGCTGAAACCAACCTGCAAAATTCACAACATAATTTCCAGACGTAAATTAAAGAAAGTGAAAGTGTAGTGGCTCAGCCTTGTCGGACTTTGTGACCCCCATCGACTGTAGCCTGCCAGACTCTTCCACCCTTGGGATTTACCAGGCAAGAATACTGGAGTGGGTTGCCATTTCCTTCTCCAGGGAACTTCTGACCCAAGGATCTAAGCTGGGTCTCCCAGAAAGCACCGCAAACATCTTTTTCAGAAAAGTAGAGTGATAATAGCATTTTTCCAGTTCATTTGAGCTGTCTGATCTTTGGCAAATAAAATCAGAATTTTCATTTGCAAACCGAACTTATTGTCAAGTGACTAGAAATTACTAGTAAATGCTTTCTAACTAGGAATTACATTTGCTGAAAACTCAGGTCTTTCTCTTATTGTTTTGTTATCCTGCTTTGTTTATTCATACGGGGGAATCCTTGGAGGTAAGGATTAGAGTTGCTGAAGAGTTATGAACCATGACTGTGAGTTAACAAATATCCCATTGTCTGTGGAAGAGCACTTTGATCAGCTAGCCTTACAGCCAGATTGACAACTTTGGCTAATATTGTTTCAATGTGAATCAACAGAAATTAATTTTAAAAGGAATGAGTGTCTTCAGGCTTCAGATCTACATGAAACTGATGAGGAGAAGCAGAAGAAATTTTTGGCTCTCAGTTAAATATTCTTCATAGTTTAAAGAAGGGTGCTTAGTCTCTTGTAGTGGGTGAGAAAGTCACCCACCTATGAGGGCAGAAAGCTCTAGAAAACTGGATCTAACGTGCAGTTAGCTGTGGAGAATATAAGCATTGCAAAGAACAGACTTTGCAAAAGAGACTCAAAGGCTACAAGCCTTGGCAAGGCAATGTTGGTTTTCACCTTGTGAGAGTGAGGACAATTGTGACCCTCACAGTCCTCTTTATGTGAGGATCAACAAGCTTTTGTCACCAAGATGAGATAGTAAAACATTTGGGGTGAGGTTGTGAGGTTTTCTTCCTCTTTTTTTGGCTGCATGACATGTGAATCTTAGTTCCTGACCAGTGATGGAACTCATGCCCACTGCAGTGAAAGCGCAGAGTGCTGGGGAAGTCCCTGGAGTGAGAGGTTTCCTTGATTCTTTTTTGAGGTAAGGGCAAGTTGCTGCCAACAAGGTGTGTCACCTCTGGGCAAGCAAAGTTCTTTCTTTGGAAGTCAATTTTATTCATTTTCAGAAAAAAGACCTCACATGAATTTGGATTAGAAAATAGGATATCAAGAGACTTGTTTTCCTAGTTTGCAAGAAAAATAAATAACCCTTCAAGGATAATTTTCTGAATCTTCCTCTTACATCTAAAGATACATATCTTATCCCTACAGTACCTTCTCCAGGAGTCAACTCACCCTCCTTAAATTCCTCTTAGCTGAGACAACCCAATTCCCTTCACCCACACCTCTCATTTTTTTCTGTAAATAAATGTTTATGTAAAACATTTCCTTTGTTAGTTGGAGACTTCTTTGGTGGACCACGTTGTGCTCAGCAAAAGTGGTTGAAGAGCTGAGGAAGTTGGAGTAACTTAGACCCCTGGCATTTTGGGGTGATTTATAGACAGTATCCTATAATCCCACCATCCCAGACTCACCTTACTATACTAGCTGCTCCCTTGGATGCCAAGGCCCTGAAAAGAAGAAAGCTGTCTTACTCACTCATCGTTGTGTCTTTAGCACTAGGCATAGTCCCTGTCACCCTGTAGGCACTCAATAAGTGCAAATTAATATGTGAGACATGACGGTGTCTTTTAAAAAACAAAATTACTTGTCATAAAGGGCTCCTGAGATGCCATTCAGAATTTAATGTGTCTACCTTAGTGTGAGGACTATGTTTAAGTGTGACAATAAGGGGTTAATTTGGCTGAAACAGTTCTTTTCTTCCATTGGCTGGTGTTAACTAGTATCTGGAATCAAGATTGCCTGGAGAAATATCAATAACCTCAGACATGCAGATGACACCACCCTTATGGAAGAAAGTGAAGAAGAACTAAAAAGCCTCTGGATGAAAGTGAAAAAGAAGAGTGAAAAAGTTGGCTTAAAACTCGACATTCACAAAACTAAGATCATGGCATCCAGTTCCATCACTTCATGGCAAATAGACGGGGAAACAATGGAAACGGTGAGGACTATTTTGGGGGGGCTCCAAACTCACTGCAGATGGTGACTGCAGCCATGAAATTAAAAGACGCTTGTTCCTTGGAAAAAAAGTTATGACCAACCTAGACAGCATATTAAAAAGCAGAGACATTACTTTACTAACAAAGGTCTGTCTAGTCAAAGCTATGTTTTTTCCAGTAGTCAGGTATGGATGTGAGAGTTGGACTGTAAAGAAAGCTGAGCATAGAAGAATTGATGCTTTTGAACTGGGCTGTTGGAGAAGACTCTTAAGAGTCCCTTGGACCACAAGGAGATCCAACCAGTCCATCCTAAAGGAGACCAGTCCTGAATATTCATTGGAAGGACTGATGCTAAAGCTGAAACTCCAATACTTTGGCCATTTGATGCGAAGAACCAACCCAATGGAAAAGACACTGATGCTGGGAATAACTGAAGGCAAGAGAAGGGGATGACAGAGGATGAGACGGTTGGATGGTATCACCTTCGTGACGGACATGAGTTTGAGTAGGCTCTGGGAGTTGGTGATGGACAGGGACGCCTAGTGTGCTGCAGTCCATGGGGTTGCAAACAGTTGGACACGACTGAGTGACTGAATTGAACTGAACAGGCATCTGAAAAAAAAATGATTCTAACCTCTTCAAAGCCTTTTCTTTTTCAGATTCAAGACTATGTTTCTGCAGATTGGGGCATTTATGCTAATAGTTCAGCTAGTCTGAAAAAGAAAAAAATCTTGAGTCAACTGAATACTGCTAATATGATTTAGGCATTTATTAAGTTGGGGATAAACAGCTAAATTTAGATTTACTTATGATTAATTTGTTTGAAGTAGCTCCTTATATAATAATACATGAACTACAACTTTGAATGTGAAGATACATATCATTGTTTAGTATCTTTTAAAATATGGTTGCTCTTTCCTTTTCTTGTTCAAAAGAGGGAGAGCATTCCATGTGTACATTACAGGAAGAAGATGTAATCCTACTGCTCCTCTATCACAAACCTCTCTGGAGGGAGAGCTAGACAGAAGCCAAGCTGCTTTTGCTGGTTATGGCTTCTGGTTGTTTATGTATTGTGGCTGGAGAGGGGTTTGGTAAAAGACAAGAGTAACTGTCCAAACATGTTGTTAGAAAGAAATCTACACACACATGTTGACTTCTGTTTCAGGTCTCCCAGTCGCAACAATGCCAGGGTTTACATTTTTTTATGGGTAAAAGCAAATAGGGGTTAGACAAAATTATTTGTCTAACATGTTGCTAGTGCACGAATTTTGCAGAGGACTCAACTTGTTCAGATTTAAACAAAGCTACACTAACAGAACATAAACACCCAAGTTGTGTACCAGAAAAAATGATCCTTAAAGTTTCCTGCTCCTCCCATCCAGCCTCTAGGGAAAGTTTACCTCTCTATTCTTGGTTTGTGTTAAGTCATATAATGCTTTGCCAAAGCCTACCCCTATCGTGCAGAGCTTCGTGGTATGACTTAAACCACTCGCCACTTACTGAAAGAACTTGAGAAGAGTTCACTGGCACTGGGTGGTGATCTTTCCTTCTTTCTCTTTCCAGCCTCTTGCCTATAAGTCCTAGAATAGGTTGGAGAGCCACCAGGGGTGGTGGCACGTCTAGGTGATTCCCATTGGTAGTACCAGGAAGAGGCAGCAGTTGAAACCTGAAAGAGAAAACCCATCCCTCCCCTAAGAATAACACGTAGGGAGGACCCCCCTCCCAAACACACACGACCCCCAACACACACACTGAAACCAAAACTCTAATAACAACAAAGGAAAAAGTAGCTATGTGGTGGTGTAGAAAGTTCCTTTTTGGATTTGCCATTCTCTTTGCCTGGAATGCAAGTAGAAAATTTTTTCAGGAGTCAAAATTGTACATCGCAACCAGTCCTCACTACCTGGATCCTCTTTGCTCTTCCCTAATTTTCTTCCCTAGTTGCATCTCTCTTCCTTTCAGTATTCTTCTTTTCTGTCTGCATTTCCACTGTGGATCCCTTTACTCTTTTCCTCCCTTCCTTCCTCCCCCACTACCCCCATTTCTCTCATTCATTTCCGACTATGTGTCAGGTATTGTTCTAGGTTCAAGGGATAGAGCAATGAATGAAACCTAGAAGACTCCTGATATTGTGGCACTTATATTCTGTAGGGAGGTGGGGAGAATGGAGGGGGGAAAAAAAGACAAAATAATAAATTTCAGGTAATAAGAGCTTCAAAGGGAATCAAACTGCATAAAGTGATAGATGACCTGGGGGTTGGGAAGGGATAAGAATGCTTTAGATGGGATGAAAAGTCTGTTCAGGGAGGAGGGGTTAAATTTTAATTGAGATCTGTATACAGGAGAGATTCAGCTAAGAGAAAAGCATTCCTGATAGAGAGAATGGCAGTGCAAAGTCCCTCTTTGGTAAGAACCAATGTAACAAGTCCAAGGAAGTGAAAGAGAGCAGGTGTGACTATAGCTTGGAGAAAGAGGATGGAAGTGGCAAGACATGAAGTTTTGCAGGGACAGGTCACATCTGGCCTGGAAGGTAATGTAGGGGTTTGTATTTTATTCTAAGTGTGAGAGGAAGCCAGGTCCTAGCAAAGGGATGAATTATTTATCCAGAACACTATGCATTATTTTGTTCCTTTGTATTTTCCATAGGCTAGCCCTATAAGCATTTCATGACAGTGGGGCAGACATAGAGGATTATTACATAAAGGAGTCTGGGACACACAAGAGGTGACAAATGTGAGACCCTCTGCTTCACTCTACATCCTTGTCTACTTCACCCATCTCTCTGAGCTACCCTGTTCCTACATAGGTATGCCATCTGTCCTTCTTTTTGATAAATTAATCATTTGCCTTTGGATTTTCATCTGATTTTACCCCCAATTTGTTAACATAATACTTAAAAAATCACTCATCTATGTTTCTGCATAGGTCATTAGGGAAAAGATCATGAAAATTTGTTAATTTTCTTTATGGTTGCCATGGGGGGAAGGATGCGGGGAAAGAATAATTAGGGAGTTTGGGATGAGTATGTACACACTGCTATATTTAGAATGGATAACCAACAAGGACCTACTGTATAGCACAGGGAATTCTGCTCAATGTTAGGGGCTAGCCTGGATGGGAGGGGAGTTTGGGAGCGAATGGATACATGCATATGTATGCCTGAATACCTTCCCTATTCATCTGAAACTATCACAACATTTTTAATTGGCTATACCCTAATACAGAATCAAAAGGTTTTTTAGGAAAAAAAAAAAAAGAAAATCTGTTAAATTTTAAAGCAGAACTCCCCATTCATTGCAGAGCGATGACTCACAACAATGCTGTCATCTGACTACTGGAAACCACAGCACATCTTCACTGTAGTTATATTAAGTACTTTAAAATTACATCTCCAATCATCTTTGACATAGTCCCAAAGGTATTTCAAACAAAATCCAACCTAAAAAAAAATTGTCAGCTAATGAACATTTCTCAGCAAATTCATGTGGCTGGGATAAAAATATCCAAATGGTTCGTGTGACTTTAAAATTACCCAGTTTTGTATCGTGTCACTGTAATTCAAAATGCATCATAGTATATATAAAAATCCCACAGTAATCAAATCCAATTAGGATGTCTCTTTACACAAATTAAGTTACCGATTAAATAAATTCCCTCAAATGAGGACTGTATCCAAGGTAAATTAAATTAATCCTATCATTATATTCATCCTACTTGTATTCTCTAGTTTCACTGTAGTATTCTCACCACTTTTTAAAAATTATGACAATAGAAAAACACACTCACACACAATTCCAATGTTTCCATTTAAGAAATATAAGAAAATCAGTTATGAATTTTTAAGCAAACAGCCCATACTTTTGAATTGCTACCTTAGGACTCCACAATAATGTAAGCATGTGGGTAGTTTTGATCCTATTCACCATATCAGAAAAATCCAGCAATAGAAATGAGAGAAAACCAAGGCTTCTTAGGATGCCTCAGTGAAACGGTTCATTTATTTGAACTGATAAGTCTATGCAAATACACTCAGTCACAATAGGGAGCTTCTTAGACCTGACAATCATTTAAATTCTGAAAAGTATACAGGACTATTAGAGACCTTCATCCTTCTGGTAGATTATGTCCCTTGATACTGGAAGGGGACTTGAGTTTCTCCCTAGCCCCCTGCTTAGGATTAAACGAGAGACCTCAGCTTTGGTGTAAAGCTGCCAGCAGTCCTAATCCAAGACAACGTACACAATTTGGACTCTAGGAATGAGAGACAAAAGGAAGGGTGATCTAGAGAGTGGGTGGGGATAAAAGTGGGTAGGATTGTTGCTTCTGCAGAAAACGTCCAAGGGTGGCAGATTCTAGCTAAGATCAATGTGGGAATATGTCTTAGTGTGTAGGTAGAAAAATAAGACAAGACAAAGATGACCTCAGCCATTGAGAAGGAAGGAGTCACAGGAAGGGATGTCTGTGTGCAGTAGACAATGGAATTAGAAAGAGCAGAAATGAAAACCAGCAAAGATTCTGATCTAGGGATTAGCTAGCTTAAATGTTCTGTCATTGGACACAAACTTTCCACAAGGAGATCCAATCTTAATGCAACAAACTCAAATTAGTTCTAGGTTGGGAGTGGTTCTGTTCTCAGACATGAGGCTGAACCTGTTACTAGGGTGGGTGTAGGGGGTGAAAGGGTGGAATCTGAGCATCTCAGTAAGTCACCTAGCAGCTCTGGTCACTCTGGACATTCCCAGGGGATATATAACAGCTCACTCTAACAACACAACACACACGGACACCTGTTTGTTCCCCAAGACCAACACCACAGTGAGTTTTTAGCATCTTAGCTTACAAAGACATTATTTCATCCAGGTTACAGATTTCACAAAAGAGAATTTGACTATATAGATATTTATAAAATGAATGTGATTGAGAGAAAAGTACAGGGGCTTGAAGTCAGAAAAGCTACTACATTCCAGTCCTCTCTGCTGCTGTTCAGCTGTGTGAACCTGAAGAAGTCCTTTAACATCTCTGGGCCTCTTTGTTCATCTGTAAAGTGTGGTGATGAAGCCCTGTTACTCCCTCGATGTTCTCAAGCAGATTCCAAGACAGGAGCTCACTGCGAAAACTTAAAGCAAACAGAAGACGGGGCACTGAGACAAAGCAGAGAGCTGCTTGAACTCTAATATAATCATCCACCGCCATAAGGACTCTTTGGCCACTGGTCTGATAAGTATTGTCAAATGACATTTATTTGTAACTTTTGAGAAAAGTAATTTTCAGATGCTAGTCTTGGAATAGGCTCAACCGGAGTCTTAGATCATTTTCAGTTTGAATGGACAATTCTTATTTTGGGCTTGGTTGGAGGTGGGCCTAGATGAAACTGAGCTGTATATCCTTCTGAAGTCACAAGGAAAAGTCAACCTTTATTCTAGTAGTGTTTGGTCAGGAACAGCTGCTCCATAGGTGTCAGCCCTATACCCCATCTCATACTTCAAAAAATATCACTAATACCTTTATCCAAAATACACTTGAATTTTATACGCTGAATATAGGAGAGAAAAGGGCTAATATTCATCAAATGCCCTTTATGAGATAAGCACTTGCTAGGGTTTTACACATATTCTGTCATTTAATCCCCAAGGCAACTTAAAAGGGAAGATATCACTGTCTCCATTTTACAGGTGAGAAACCTGAGGCTCAGAGTGCGCATAACTTGCCCAAGTTCACACCACTAGGACACGACAGAGATTTGATATAAAAATTCAGGTCTTCTGACTTCAGTCCCTACTTTTTCTTCTGTAACATCATGCTATAGAAGAAAAAGAATGAGGGTGAATGATTAGCCAGCAAAGTTGGGAAAAGGATTTGCTATTAGTAAAGAGCTCACCCATTCTACATCATTCTGCAAAGTCCAACTTTCAAAGAATCAGAATATGATAGAAATCTTCAATATTAAATTGAAAACTAAACATAAGCAATCTGACTTGATCCAGAAGGTGCTTTCAGATCTTGCTGTGCCTTAAAGTTTTCACAGTCAATATTGATTATCAGTGCACTACAGATGTGTGGAAAAGAAAATGCCAGGTAACAGTAGCCAGCTCACCTGCCTCCAAGATGGCAGGCACTATGCAGCTTTTATTATGTCATAGCAAGGAAATAGATAGAATCTATGGTCCTGCGTCTTGGGATATATATCCTAAATATATATCCATTCTTATTCTCAGTGAGAAAGAAGTCACTGTAAGAGAATCTCACCTTTCATCATTCATATTCTACCTTTAAAATCCTAAACCAGTTGAACCACTGTGTACAATAATTTTGGCAGTCACAAACTCTGTCACGAAGCAGAATGAGAAATAGGAGAATATAAGTGGTATTTAAATGTCCATCATTGAGTGGGTCAGACTGCATGAGGCAATGTGGCTGTGTTGAGGGCAAGAGGTCTGGGCCCACAGTGAACAGCTTGCTTTTGCCTGAGAGTTACTAAAGCCAGCATTCTTGACTTATATTTAATCTCAGCCATCCCAGTGCCTAAAACAATGAATTATCTGCAAGCAACCAGGTCCAAATAAAGAGCTCAACAGTTGAATCTCCAAGAAGTGGCCAGTTTCAGGAAGGCATTTCTTGGCAGGCTAGAGCAGACTGGGGTGAAAGTTGTACCGAAGGCTGGAGAAGAGTCCAATGTGTTTCACGAGATTGGGCTCCACCACGTAGGCCCGTTCCCCCTTGGCCCTCAACAGTGAGTACAGTGCCATGTCCTTGCCAAAGCCCTTGTGGCAGTAAACCTGGGACAGGTAGGTGAGGGTCCGGCGGGCCGCAGGGGCAGGGAAGAGCATGGCAGGGGTGCAACACTGTGAAGCGGGGACCACGCTGTATAGGGAAGGACTCAGCCGCCGCAGCTCCAGGAAGTAGTGGCGGCCCACCAGCTCCACCAGACCCATGCTGTACAGGGAGAAGAAGAGCATGACAGGCCAGCTAAACCCCGGGCGGCTGGCAAACCGCATGTATATCCAGGTTAGTAAGGGCCCCAGCAACATGCCGACACCGACCCACTCCAGGATACGCATGGGCTCCGGGTTGATGTAGTGCTGGAGCCTCTCGGGGTGATAGAGCTTCAGATAGAGGGCATCTTGGAGGTGGGGCTCAGAGAAGCGAGCCCGCAGAAGGTGTTCCAGGACTGGAAAGATCTGCTCCTCCGGGACGGCATCATCTTCCACCATCAGGACGTAGTCTGGGTTGTAGGTCTGCAGGGAGGATTCCAGACAATAGACGTAGTCCTGCTTCTCTTTCTCAAACGAGTTGGTGGAAGGGTCGTCGCCATAGTCATCCTCGGTGCCCTCATAGCGGTTGGCCACAGGGACGTACTTGGACAGCAGCTTGGCATCGAAATGGCTCACGCTCCGCTCCACGTTGCACAGGAAGAGCTGGTGCCCCTCGCATTGGGGGCCACACTGTTGAAGGAGCCGGTGGAACTGGGATACCACCTGCAGGACGTAGTGGAAGCCAGGCTGCCTGTCCACAGTGATGATGGTGATGACCAGCCAGGGCCGCGGTGTGGCCTGCCAGACGATGGGCACTGAGCCATTGGCAGAGGGCAGCTCCTCAAAGTAGTGCAGGGCAGCTTCACCTTCTTTCAAGCTTTGCTGCAGGAACTCCTGGCTCATTTGGTTCAGATGCCAGTGGCGCAGGTAGAAGTAAGAGTGCAGAAGCCGGTGACAGGCCAGCGGGGCCAGCAGACCAAAGGTCACCACTGTTAAGATGAAGAGCTGGACAGCGGTGCTGCCCCAAGAGAGCCGCCTCAGCCTCCGGAGGAGCATGGCAGCTGGAGAGGTTGAAGTGCTCATGAGGTCGACTCTGGTCAGGTCTGGTCCCAAGAACAAACCATCCTGGACCGTAGGCCAAAATCAGTGTAAGTCAAACCTAAAGAGGGAAGAAGTAAAGAATGGTACAGGGCTTAAAAAAATCCAGGGATGGAATTCAGCACATATCAAACCAGAAATTCTTATTCTAGTCTCTGTTGCTGCTAGACTCAAGTGTTTTTCTAGTACTTTCTTCTTAGGTTGTATCTGTTAGTGATCTCTGGGGTTCTTTGATCATTTCTATGAGTAATGAAACCTTGGTGCATTCAACCAAATCTCCATACTTACAGACACTTAGTTAAGGTTTATAGTGTGCCAGAAAAATCACCAGAGAGGCTAGTAAAATCGTTATTTCAATTCAACAGCTACACAGACACAGGTTCTTCCAACCGACACAAAAATAGCAAGGCTTGACCCAAAGGAAAAACACATTTAGAGTAAGTTCCAATAAATACACTGCAAGTACTTGTTGACTGACTGTACATAGTAATTTCTAAAAACTTTGTATGTCCCAAACAAGAAAGGGACTATTTAGGATTCCCTGAAATGTCTTTATCAACGTTTTCCATTCTTTTTTCTCTAACTTTATGTAACTAAACTCAAAATTTCATATTAACTTACTCCTGATTGGTCTTCCATTTTATATTTTATAAAACTACCATGGGAACCAGTCAGAGACAGGATCTCCCTACATATGCAAGTGAACTCTAGAGCCCCAGAGTTTGAAAGGGGAGGAAATATCTGAAGGAAGATGTATGGGCAGCTTTGTGAGGTAGGGAAAGGGGAGGCAGAGAGGAAGATGAAAAAGTTGGTCTAGCCTGGTCCAGAAAGGAATGTAGCATGAGGTCTTCTCTCAGAGTTCAGGCCTGAGGTCAGGCAGGAGTGAAAACAGCTCAGCCATTCACTTGGTAAAAGGTCACTTCATCTCTCCACATCTCTATACCTCTAAAGTGGAGGTAATAATAACACCCATCTCATGGGGTTACTATGAAGATTAAGTGTGTTACAGAGCAAAATAATACAGACTAAAAATGCCATTAAAATATATCCATATGGGGATTTCCCTGGTGGTCCAGAGATTAAGACTCTGTGCTTCCACTGCAGGGGGAACAGGTTCAGTCTGTGGTTGGGGAACTAAGATCCTACATGCTGTGCAGCATATATATATATATATGCACATATGTGTGTGCTTAGTCACTTCAGTTGCGTCTGACTTTTTGGGACTCTGGACTGTAGCCTGTCAGGTTCCTCTGTCCATGGGATTCTTCAAACAAGAATACTGGAGTCAGTTGCCATGCCCTCCTCCAGGGGATCTTCCCAACCCAGGGATGGAACCTGCGTCTCCTGCATTGCAGATGGCTTCATCACTGCTGAGCCACTGGGAAAGCCTATATATATATATAGCCTGTATATATATAGATACACACACACACATACACAGACTATACATACAAACCTAGTAATAGGAGTAAGAAAGAAGGTCTAAAATCCGAGGGAAAATAGACTTGCAGCAAAAAACAGAACTAAAGGGACAAAGCCAGAAAACGCCAGTAAGGTCAGTGTACGAGCATGGGACTGTCCAGGCAAGAGTGCTGGAGTGGATTGCTGTTTCCTTCTCCAGGGGATCTTCCCGACCCAGGAATCGAACCCAGGTCTCCCGCATTGCAGGCAGACGCTTTACCCTCTGAGCCACCAGGAAAGCCCAATAGAATAAAGGCAAATCTCTTACCTGAGAAGTATAATAAAGTTTGCACATATTGGGAAGAAAATGGCCTAGCTTGTGGGTTATCCTAAAGAGCTGCCCAGGTACCATATGAGGCTGCTATGCTGCAGTCTCTAGTGCTCTCATACATTTTCTCCTCCTTGGGCACACAGAAAAATCACATTTCCTAGCCCACCATCTTCAGGTGGAGTCATGTGACTCAGGCTTGCCAGTAAAATGTGAGCAATGTGACAGCTATGACTTCCAGATCAAGATAACTGAGAGCAGTTGTGCCTTCTTGACTTTCTCTTTCTCCACCTGGACAACCTTGGTGGATCTAGAGGAGGGAGGAGCCACTAGCTGGCATGAGCCTGGGTCCTTGAATGACTGCATAGAACTGAGGTCTCTCCTACTGCTCATTTCCCAGCACCCATCCAACCTAGAGTGGGATGTGTTATCAGTCATACACAAACTGTTGTATCTAGCCACTAATGATTTTTTGACTTATTACAGTGGTTAGCCTACCCTGCCCATTGTGTGTGTGTGTGTGTGTGTGTATGCACACACGCACACACACACACACACACACACACACACACACACACTCATTCAGTCAGTCATGACCGACTCTGCAAGCCTATGGACTGTAGCCCACCAGGCTCCTCTGTTCATGGAATTCTCCAGGCAAGAACTGAAGTGGGTTGCCATTTCCTCCTCCCGGGGATTGTCCCAACACAGGGATCGAACCTGCATCTCCTGCATTGGCAGGCAGATTCTTTACCTCTGAACCACCTGGGAAGCCCACCCTGCCCATTAGAGTTGTGTAAAATACCAAACCTCTCTCTATGGTATGATGACACAGTAATTCAAGGAAGTAGAGAGACAAGTCTCATTTCATCAACAGAAGCAGATTACATTGTGGGACCTCAGAGGTGAGACAGACTATCCCAGTACTAGTAAGAGACCTGGATAGGGATCTCCAGATCCCTATTAAAGGGGGAAATAAGCAGGGAGAGGTTTGAGTAGTATGCAGTCCTTGCTGGGATGTGGACTTCCAAAGTACTGCAGATTGGTTGCATCTCCCTGGGATCTGTTCAGTCACATGGTTGCACATTCCCATGGCCTCAACCAGTTCCACATCACTACCAGCAGAAGCCTTAGTTGGTCTTGGGAATGGAGTCATTCATTCCTGTTCATTCTGTTCTACCTTGCTAAGGGAGCAGTAAGCACTTAAAGAAGGAACAAAATGCAGTCAATGGGATAAGACATGCAGCTCAGAAAATGCCAGACACATTTAAGTGCTAAGATGACAGTGCAATTATGATGACAATGCAGAACTCAGTGTTTGGTGTAAAACTGCCTTCCAACCTCCTTCAACACCCTCTTCCAGTGAGTTTTTGGTAAAACAAGAAAGTGACACTCTTTAGTCCAAATAAGTCCTGGGGTAGACTATTCAAGGAGTACATGTGCACACACACACAGACAATTATTTAAGAATATAAATCTGATCATGTCATGATCCTGCTTAAAACCGTTCTTATATTTCTACTGCTCTTTTAATAAGAGCTTTTGAACTGTGGTGTTGGAGAAGACTCTTGAGAGTCCCTTGGACTGCAAGGAGATCTAATCAGTCCATTCTGAAGGAGATCAGCCCTGGGATTTCTTTGGAAGCAATGATGCTAAAGCTGAAACTCCAGTACTTTGGCCACCTCATGCAAAGAATTGACTCATTGGAAAAGACTCTGATGCTGGGAGGGGTTGAGAGCAGGAGGAGAAGGGGACGACAGAGGATGAAATGGCTGGATGGCATCACTGACTCGATGGACGTGAGTCTGAGTGAGCTCCGAGAGTTGGTGATGGACAGAGAAGCCCAGCGTGCTGCAATGCATTGGGTCGCAAAGAGTTGGACAGGACTGAGGGACTGAACTGAACTGAACTGAAACATCTTATTGTGATTCAAAAGGCCATTTATGATTTGGACCCTGCCCTCCCTTGATATCTTGTTCTACTGCCCTCTTTGTATGTTCTAGACTAATAAAGGCAAGATAGTAAGTATTTTAGACTTTGTGGATCACACACACTTGCATATTCCCCTTACATTATTTCTTTTTTTAACTCTTTGAAAAAATGTAAAAACTATTTTTAGCACTCAGGTCACATCAAAACAGGCTGTAGACCAAATCTGGCCTGCAACTCATAGTTTACGACTGTCCAACGGAAATATACTGTAAGCCGTATATGTAGTTAAAATTTTTCTAGCAGCCACAATAAAAAGTAAAAAAAAACAGATGAAATTCATTTTAATAATGTATTTTAACACAACACATCAAAATTATGATTTCAACATGAAATCAATATAAAAATTACAAATGAGGCATTCTATATTCTTTTTTCCATACTAAGCCTTTGAAATTCAGGTGTGTATTTTATATTCACAGCATATCTCAATTCAACATGAGCCAAATTTAAGTGCTTAGGTTCCAAATAGGAAAAGGAGTATGTTAAGGCTGTATATTGTCACCCTGCTTATTTAACTTATATGTAGAATACATCATGAGAAACTCTGGGCTGGAAGAAGCACAAGCTGGAATCAAGATTGCCAGGAGAAATATCAATAAACCTCAGATATGCAGATGACACCACCCTTATGGCAGAAAGTGAAGAGGAGCTAAAAAGCCTCTTGATGAAAGTGGAAGAGGAGAGCGAAAAAGTTGGCTTAAAGCTCAACATTCAGAAAATGAAGATCATGGCATCTGGTCCCATCACTTCATGGGAAATGGATGGGGAAACAGTGGAAACAGTGTCAGACTTTATTTTTTTGGGCTCCAAAATCACTGCAGATGGTGACTGCAGCCATGAAATTAAAAGACACTTACTCCTTGGAAGGAAAGTTATGACCAACCTAGATAGCATATTCAAAAGCAGAGACATTACTTTGCCAACAAAGGTCCATCTAGTCAAAGCTATGGTTTTTCCTGTGGTCATGTATGGATGTGAAATTTGGACTGTGAAGCAAGCTGAGCACCGAGGAATTGATGCTTTTGAACTGTGGTGTTGGGGAAGACTCTTGAAAGTCCCTTGGACTGCAAGGAGATCCAACCAGTCCATTCTGAAGGAGATCATCCCTGGGTGTTCTTTGGAAGGACTGATGCTAAAGCTGAAACTCCAGTACTTTGGCCACCTCATGTGAAGAGTTGACTCATTGGAAAAGACTGTGATGCTGGGAGGGATTGGTGGCAGGAGGAGAAAGGGATGACAGAGGACGAGATGGCTGGATGGCATCACCGACTCAATGGACATGAGTTTGAGTGAACTCTGGGAGTTGGTGATGGACAGGGAGGCCTGGCGTGCTGTAATTCATGGGGTCGCAAAGAGTCGGACATGACTGAGTGACTGAACTGAATTGAACTGAATAGCCACATATAGCCAGTGAGCAAGGCACCTCTAGATATGCTGATCTTCTTTCAGAACATCGACTGTGCTAAGCTCTTGCCCATCTCCTGGCCTTTGCTCACTCAACTCCCTTACCCAAGAACATTCTAATCCCCACACCTTTCCTTGCCTCTTCATATAGATAGCTTTTTATCATTCTGTAACACAGTCTCCTAGAGGAGTCGTTCCTAGTCTTCATAAACATAGGACTTACTACATAGGTACTCATGTGTTTTGCATTAGGTAAATGGGAGTTGTAAATTGGCACAACCTCTGTGGAATTAATTTAGACTATCTAACAAGACACACTGGGGCCTCCTAGGTGACACTAGTGGTAAAGAACCTGCCTGCCAATGCAGGAGACATAAGGGACGTGGGTTAGATCCCTGGGTCAGGAAGATTCCCTGGAGGAGGGCATGGCAACCCACTCCAGTATTCTTGCCTGGAGGATCCCATGGACAGAGCAACCTGGCAGACTATGGTCCCTAGGGTCACAAAGAGTCAGACATGACTGAAGCAACTTTGCATGCACGCATGCAACAAGACACCCTAAAGCTCAGCAATTCAATTTCTAGCATTCTTTCCTAGATATATATTCTCATGTGTGAGGAATGACTTGTAGCACCAAGTAGAAGAGCAGAATATTGCCAAGTGCCCATCAATTGAGTGAATCAAAGAAACTATGGTACCTCCAAAGAATGGGGTACTGCTACCCATTAAAAGAAGCAAACTCAGGGAGAGACAAAGATGACAACATTTAATGCTCCTGATCTTTCCTCTTCCCATGGACATATTGAATGTACAGCTGCACAAGAAAAATTCCTTCTAAGAGAAATCCAGAACCTAGCTGAGGGACTCCTACACATCAGGCAAATAAGAAAATACCCACATCAAAACAAGCTCTTACCATAAATTCCAACCTGGCACAGTGCCAGGCAATTGGGACTAACACACCCACAACAACCAGCTGGTCCCTGAGTGAAAGATTTGGACCACATACACAGAGCTCCAACTTTCAAGGCTCCCACCTGATGGACAGGCCCCAAACACCTAGCTCTGAAGACCAGTGGGGCACACATCCATCAGACCAACAGGAATAGCAAAGAAAGAAGCAGTTCTTATTGGGCATGTGAGTACTCTCCGTTGCTGAACCTCCAGGGCTCAGAGGTGAGAGAAAAGGCCAAAAAAATGTTCATCTCCCACGCTTTCCTGGGTAAGGGTTTGACTGAACACTTTACAAGCTACTCCCTGAGTGTGTGGCATGTTGCTAAGAGCCAGGACATTAGAAAAAGGGATTGTTACAAACTTAAGTGTCCTTCATGGATCACAACCTTGTCAGGGCAAAGGGGCTTGCATAACTCAATGAAGCTATGAGCCACGCCATATAAACCACCCAAGACAGACAGGTCATAGTGAAGAGTTCTGATAAAACATGGTCCAAGGAAGGAGGAAATAACAGCCACTTCAGTATTCTTGGAGCTTTTCTGATAGCTCAGATGGTGAACAATATATCTGCAATGCTGGAGTCCTAGGTTTGATCCCTGAATCAGGAAGATCCCCTGGAGAGGAAATGACAGCCCACTCCAATATTATTGCCTGGAGAATTCCATGGACAGAGGAGGAGCCTAGTGGGCTACAGTCCATGGGGTTGCAAAGAGTTCAACACAACTGAGTGACTTTCACTTTCCAGTATTCTTACCTGGAGAACCCCAAGGACTGTATGGAAAGGTAAACAGATATGACACAGGAAGATAATCCCCCCAGGTGGGAAGGTGTCCCATATGCTTCTGGGGAAGAGCAGAGGGCAGTTACTAAAAGCTCCAGAATGAAGTGACTGGGCCAAAGTGGAAATGGCACTCAGTTGTGGATGTGTCTGGTGGAGAAAGTAAAGTCCGATGCTGTAAAGAATAATATTGCATAGGAACCTGGAATGTTAGGTCCATGAATCAAGGTAAATTGGAAGTGGCCAAACAGGAGATGGCAAGAATGAACATTGATATCTTAGGAATCAGGGAACAAAAATGGATGGGAAAGGGCAAAATTAATTCAGATGACCATTGTATCTACTAATGTGGGCAAGAATCCTTAGAAGAAATGGAGTAGCCTTCATAGCCATCAAGAGAGTCAAAAATGCAGTATTTCGGTGCAATCTCAAAAACAACAGAATGATCTTGGGCTGTTTCCAAGGCAAACCAGTCAATATTACAGTAATCCAAGTTTATGCCCCAACCATTGATGCTGAAGAAGCTGAAGTTGACCAGTTCTATGAAGACCTATAAGACCTAGCTGCTGCTGCTGCTAAGTTGCTTTAGTTGTGTCTGACTCTGTGAGACCCCATAGACAGCAGCCCACCAGGTTCCTCTGTCCCTGGAATTCTCCAGGCAAGAATACTGGAGTGGGTTGCCATTTTCCTCTCCAATACATACATGCATGCTAAGTCACTTCAGTCATGTCCAACTCTATGCGACCCTATGGACAGCAGCCCACCAGGCTCCTCTGTCCACAGGATTCTCCAGGCAAGAATACTGGAGTGGGTTGCCATTTCCTTCTCCATATAAGACCTAGATCTAATACCAAAAAAAGATGTCCTTTCAATCATAGAGGATTGGAATGCAAAAGTAGGAAGTCAAGAGATATCTGGAAAAACAGGCAAGTTTGACTTTGGAGTACAAAATGAAGCAGGGCAAAGCTAACAGTTTTGTCAAGAGAACATGTTGGTCATAGTAAACACCCTTTTCCAACAACACAAGAGATGACTCTACACATGAACATCATCAGATGGTCAATACCAAAAGAAATCAGATTAATTATGCTCTTTGCAGCCAAATATGGAGAAACTCTATGAAGTAAAAACAAGACCTGGAGCTGCAGATGGCGACTACAGCCATGAAATTAAAAGACGCTTACTCCTTGGAAGGAAAGTTATGACCAACCTAGATAGCATATTCAAAAGCAGAGACATTACTTTGCCAACAAAGGTCCATCTAGTCAAGGCTATGGTTTTTCCAGTGGTCATGTATGGATGTGAGAGTTGGACTGTGAAGAAAGCTGATCGCCGAAGAATTGATGCTTTTGAACTGTGGTGTTGGAGAAGACTCTTGAGAGTCCCTTGGACTGCAAGGAGATCTAACCAGTCCGTTTTGAAGGAGATCAGCCCTGGGATTTCTTTGGAGGGAATGATGCTAAAGCTGAAACTCCAGTATTTGGCCACCTCATGTGAAGAGTTGACTCACTGGAAAAAACTCTGATGCTGGGAGGGATTGGGGGCAGGAGAAGGGGACAACAGAGGAGGAGACGTTTGGATGGCATCACCGACTCAATGGAGATGGGTTTGGGTGAACTCAGGGAGTTGGTGATGGACAGGGAGGCCTGGCATGCTGTGTTTCATGGGGTCACAAAGAGTCAGACACGACTGAGTGACTGTACTGAACTGATTTATTTTTGGCTGCATCCAGTCTCAATTGTTGGCTTAAGGGATTTTTTTTTTTTTGTTTCAGTGGGAGGGCTTCTCTCTAGTTGTGATGTGTGGCCTTAGTTGCCCCACGGCATGTGGAATCTTAGTTCCCTGACCAGGGATCACACCCACACCTCCTGCATTGGAAGGTGGTTCTTAACTGCTGGACCACCAGGGAAATCCCTAATGTCTATGATATTGATAACACATGAACTTTAAATGAAACGTGCCTGATCGTTCTCCCTCCTACCCCTCCTTGTTTCTCACATGTGACCTTAATAATTAGACTCCTAATCTATTCCCTCCAACATAATACCTAGAAAATGTCTTTCCTTACATTGAAGAACAAAATGCCTCTGAAAGTAGAAAACCTGACACCTGGTCAGCAATGCTTTTGGAAACAGATCTTCATCAAAAGGGGGAGATATAAAAAAAAATAATAAATAGAAAACTCAAGTAAATAGAGCTTGAGGATCAGAAAGGGAGATCTCAGGTCCTAGAATGACAACAGAGAGTCACGAGGAAGAAGAAAGACTTCCTTTGTTTCCTGGCAAGGACTCAGCCAACAAAAAGTCATGAGCTCTTAGTTTACTATTGCCTTCCAACATTCTTTTCCCCTCCATAAAAACACTTGCCCTCCCTTGATGTGCAGAAACTTGCACATGACTCACCATGGTTGTAGATCCTGAACTGCAGTTCTCTGCTGATCCCAAATAAACCCATCTTTGCTGGAGAAATAAATGGCAATCTGTTTCAGGTAAACACGCCCAAACAGAAATAATTTCTTTTTTTCTTCAAGTTCTAGGGTCCTTTACATGAATTTTCATTCCAGAACATTCATTTGTCACTTTCTACTTTAAATTGCATCTATTTGTAGCTACCACTTGTTAAGCTCCTGGGCTTCCCTGGTGGCTTAGCAATAAGGAATCCACCTCCTAATGCAGGAGACAAGGGTTCAATTCCTGGGTTGGGAAGATGCCCTGGTAAAGGAAATGGCAACCCACAAAAGTATTCTTGCCTGGGAAATCTCATGGACAGAGGAGCCTGGTGGGCTACAGTCCACGGGGTCACAAAGAGTCGGACACGACTTAGCGACTAAACAACAACAGTTAAGGTCCTACTACGTATCCAAGTTCTGGACTAGACTTACATATATTTCTTCTGACTGAAGAGCAACTCTCAAACATTAATGGAACTAATCTCATTTAAATGGAAAAAAAATGCTACCAAGGTGAAAGCAGGGAATTCAAACACAGGAAAAATTTCAAAGCTTACACTTTTTATATGATGCATGCTATGTTACATGGCTTGATTCATGGCCTGTGATTTACAACCTAGTTGGACTTATAACAAAGGTCCATCTAGTCAAGGCTATGGTTTTTCCAGTGGTCATGTATGGACGTGAGAGTTGGACTGTGAACAAAGCTGAACGCTGAAGAATTGATGCTTTTGAACTTTGGTGTTGGAGAAGACTCTTGAGAGCCCCTTGGACTGCAAGGAGATCCAGCCAGTCCATCCTAAAGGAGATCAGTCCTCGGTGTTCATTCGAAGGACTGATGCTAAAGCTGAAACTCCAATACTTTAGCCACCTCATGCGAAGAGTTGACTCATTGGAAAAGAGTCTGATGCTGGGAGGGATTGGGGGCAGGAGGAGAAGGGGATGACAGAGGATGAGATGGCTGGATGGCATCACCGACTTGATGGACATGAGTTTGAGTGAACTCTGGGAGTTGGTGATGGACAGGGAGGCCTGGCATGCTGCGATTCATGGGGTCACAAAGAGTCGGACACAACTGAGCAACTGAACTTAACTCAACTGGACTTACAAACCCCTGTTAGTAGACTCAGTTTGATTTATCTTTGATATCCTTCACAGACACAGAACAGGATTCTTTGCACATAAAAGATTTAATGTTTGTTAAGCAAATAAAAGACTTCTATAGGGTTTAATTCCTAAGATATAAAATTGGGAGTAGCAAAGGGTCTGGTCATATAATGTGCAGAGATCAACTCACTTGGAAATGCTTGCTGAGCACTTCTTATGGGCACTGTTTTAAGCATCTCATTTATTATCATAAGAAGCTTATGAGAAGTACTATTATTAAATCCATTTTATATCTGAAAAAAATTAAGGCACATTTAACTTGTACCCAAGGTTAGCAAAGCTTTAAATAGGTGGCAAAACTTGAAAAGCAAGCAGACTGTTTACAGAACTCATGTTCTCAACCATTATGCAATATTGTCTCTGCATAGATTGGAAAGCCAAGAAAATCAACTGGAAGATGATTAGAAATGGTACAGACTTTCAGAATGTGTTTGGTAGCGAATTAGTATGCAAAAATAATATATGCTGTGATCTGTGTGTGTGCTCACTCAGTCATGTCTGACTCTGTAACCCCATGGACTGTAGCCCACCAGGCTTTTCTGTCCATGGAATTTTCTAGGCAAGAATACTGGAGTGGGTTGCCATTTCTTGCTCTAGGGGATCTTCCCAACTCAGAGATTGAACCCAGGTCTCCAGCATTGCAGGCAGAGTCTCTACCATCTGAGCCACCAGGGAAGCTCTGTCTCTTGCGTCTCCTGCATTGGCAGGGGATTCTTTTTACCGATGTGCCACCCGGGAAGCCCTATGCTATGTTACACACCACATAATCATATATATATATGATTGCTTTCATATAATCAGACAATTACTAATCAATGGGATAAAACATCTCAGTCAAAATGGACAAAAAAAAGAAACCAAAAATATCTAGAATAAACTTAAAAAATATGTAGCATATATACTTCTATAAAATCCCACTGAAGGACACTGTAAAAGTCTAATAAATGGATAAAAGTAACATCTTCCCTGCTGAGAACCCTCACTATTAAAAGAGATGGAGGTCTCTTGCTCCAAAATCAATCTCTACATTTAAGATAACATCAATTCAATTTTCTTTGAGAGAGTGAGCCAGTACAGTAAACGGGCACTTTTATATAAATTGGTGTGACCTTTAGAGAGAAAGTTTGGATGATATCTAATTTTATATGTGCATCTCCTTGGACATAGAAATTCTACTTCTAGCAATCTACTCTGCAGCAATGCCAACACATGCTACCAAACATAGACAAGGAATGTTCACAGAAATTTTGCTTGAAAGTAAGAAGGAGAGAGAGAAAGAGGAGGAGAGGAATAGATGGAGGGCAGGGCATCAAGATGGCTAGACAAACTACAGGGAAGGATAGACAAACTATAGGGAAAGGAAATGGCCAAAAACAGGGAACAATGTTTAGATAATTATACATGGGGATGATATGGACACATTAAAAAGAAAAAGAAGGGTTTAAATACACTGACATTTAAAAAGCCTTACCTAAATCTCTGCTGTGGACTGAACGTTTGTGTCCCCCATTCCCAAATTCATAATCAAAATCTGAATACCTGATGTGATGATGTTTGGAGATAGGGTCTTTAGGAGATATTAAGGTCATGCCCGTGGAACTCTTTTGCTGGGACTAGTGCCCTTATTAGAAGAGACAGAAGACAGCTTGCTTTCTCTCTCTCCTCTGCCAGTGAGTACAAATCAGGAAGGCAGCCATCCATAAACCAGGAAAAGGGCCACTTATCAGAACCCAACTATGCTAGCACCCACCCTAATCTCAGACTTCAGACTCCAGAACTGTGGGACATGAATGTTCTGCTTAAGCTACCCAGTTTATGGTAATTCATCATATCGAACAAAGCAGTTTGAAAGTCCCTAATTGAAAAATGTAAACTATGTCAGGGCAAATTGTAGAAAAGGGTATATGGTAGGATCATTTTATTTTTAATGTGGAGCATAATTTAGTGAAGGAGAGATTAAAGTGTGAGGGATGGAGGGCTCTCCTCTTGCTTTCTGCCCTTCTGAAAGCACATGTGTTACTTCTATGATCGTAGTTTAATTCAACCAATACTAAGTCTTGTCCCAGGCACTGGGGTAGTGAATGTGACACTCAGGGGACCTACTCTCAGGACCCTAATTATCAAAGATCCTATAGGAATCCAAAGATGATTTGTCTCTTGTGGTGGAGCAGAGACAGGATGGATAATTTGGCCAAAGTGTGGGGCTTCCCATGTGGCTCGGTGGGAAAGAATTCTCCTGACAACGCAGGAGATGCAGGAAACTTGAATTTGATGCCTGGGTCGGGAAGATGGCCTGGAGGAGGAAATGGCAACCCACTCCAGTATTCTTGCTTGGGAAATTCCATGAACAGAGGAGCCTGGGGGGGCTACAGTCCATAGTGTTGAAAAGAGCTGGACACAACTGAGTGATGGAGCATGCACGCACACTATATCTTAATAAAACTGATTTTTTAAAAAGCCAGGGGGATATTACTGGGTAATAACAAAGATATTAAATTTGTTATAAAACTTCAGTAATTAAAACAACATGGCCCTTGCACCGAAATATACTGATAGACACATGCAAAAATCTGCAGACATAAATATATAATAATTTAATATACCATAATTGTAGCAGTCTAAATCAGGCATAAAAAATGAACTTAGCTTTGCAGCAACTGTCTACCATTTACAAAAAGTAATTAGCTCTCCACTTTACATCTTAAATTAGAATAAATGACACATTAAAATTTTTCAACAAAAGCTTAAAAATACCTGAAGAAAATACAGGTGAATATTTATACAAACTCAAGTTAGGAAAGGCCTTTCTCAGCAAGACTCTCAAGCAGAAACCATAAAGAAAAAGAATAAAACTGAATGGCCAAAGATGAAAAGCTGACCCCCGCAAAAAAACAAAACACATGTTGATGTACGGCAGAAACCAACACAATATTGTAATTATCTTTTAATTAAAAATAAATCTTAAAAAATTAGGCAAAAAACTGTGCAACACAGATGACAGAATTACTATCAGTACTTTAATGTGTAATATATAACAAGCACTTAAAACTCATGAACAGAAAGATACTGACCGAAAGAGGTAAGAGAATGAATAGTTCACTCACACAAATGCAAAAGGCCAATACAGAGAGGAAAAAGCTGATTACCTCTGGATAATCAGACATACAAATTGAAATACTTTTTTTTTGCCCACCTTACTGGTTTAAAGGTGTGCATGCAGAGAAATTTTTAAGATACCTAGGAAAACAACAATCTAGGAGATGAAGTTTTAAGTTATTTTTATTTCCTTTACATTTTTCTGTTTCTTGAATGTTTTGTAATAAGCTTATCCTTTTAAAAAATTCTAATTTAGATAACGTTAAACAAACATGATTTTATCTTCTCACCTAAAGTATCTGGTGCCGGGCACTCTAGAAATGCATTCCTAAAAGCTAATTTCCCCTTAGAAGGTTTAGTTCTCTAGGGGAAACGCGCGCACGCCTACGCGCGCCCACACACACCTGCAGGTTTTTGCTAATGGTCCGCATAGTGAGATCATCATTGGATCCGCCCTTGTGTCCCTTCACCTCCAGGGAGAACAAGAAACAAGCAGGGGCTGGCGGGGTTACACCCACCCTCCAATTCTCGCCCTGGATACTGCGGGCGCAGTGCGGCAACTGGCAACGCCCGTACACAGAGACCAGGAAAAGGGCGAGGCGAGCCGGGGTGGTCCTAACTATCCCTCAAGGAAAGAGAATGGCAGCGGAGGACCAGAGTCTCGGATTTAGCGTCTGCCACCGACCGTGGGGAGTCGGCGCTCCGGTCTCAGTTTCCCTACCCATAGGAGGAAACTAACAGCCTAAATCGCGGCGTTGCCTCCGGGCGTCCTGTCTTTCCCGGAGCTGGGAAGGACGCCTTCCTCTGCCCCGTTGACCTTCCTCGGTCTCGGGGCTGCGAGGTCGCCTGCAGAAACCCAACGCCGCAGCAGGGCGTTTGTCCGTGCTCTGGGCTGGCCCGAGGCGCGGGCAGATATAGCCGCGAGCGGGCGGCCATTAGGCGATCCACCCTTAGGGTGCTGGGCCCAGCCAGACTAGGCAAGCAGCGGAATCTTACCTGGACTCGTACATGCCCGGCTCGCGCCTTTCCGTCGGCCTAGCGGCGCCAAGGAAACAGGCGAGGGGTAGGGAGGCGTCCTTGCTGCGACACTCAGTCATCCCTGCGCGGATGCCGGCCCAGGCCGTGCGGGGGACGCCCTTCTGGGGTCTCCACATTCCTCCCGCAGGAAGCAGCCGGCCCCACGAGCGGGGCCGCACTGAAGCCAGCCCGCCAAAGCGCACCGCCGGGGGCACAGGCCCTCCCAGGCTCGCCAGCCCCTGCAACTGCTCTCCGCGTGCCGGCTGCAGCAACCCTAATCCATTTTCCCTCGCTCTGGAGACATCTCCCGGGTGGGCGCTCTGGTCATGATGCCAAAAGGGCAGAGCAGATCGTTCGCAGCGGGAACCTACCGGGTGAGAGCGGTCAGCTGGGTTCTCTGAGCACGCTGACGGCCACTGCCGAAGTCGCCTAGGCTGTCTGGCTCATGACCACGGAGGAGCCATCGCTGGACCTTGAGGCCTCGGAGGAGCGGTCGCCGCAGAATTTGGACGCGCGCGGAAGCCTCACCTCCCACGGCGCAGCTCTGGCGCGGTCCCCTCGCTCTGGCAGGCCATGTGACCTGCGAGCTGGGGAGCGACCGCAGCCCCCAAAAGCCAGCTTGGGGAAAAAAGGACGGCAAAAGGCGCCAACTGATGGGCAGAAAGGGAAAAGCAGGCTCCGCGCAAAGGAGGTTGAAATGCTGGAAGGATTAAGTATCTGCACGTTTCACAGTCCCAGCTGGCCATTAAACGTGTTCTCTGCGGGAGATTTGTTTTTGCCAATAATAAAAATAATAGCGGACACTGCTTCCATCCCTAATCCCCACCGTACCCCCGTAATGCCAAAGACGCTGTACGAAAACGCCTCTTTCACTTCTGTACTTTAAGAGACTGTTCGCCCAATTTGCAAATAACGAAAGAAAATTTGAGAAGGTACCTTACCAAGTGCAATACTCCAAAAGCCAGAATACTTTTTCATTAACAACAAAAACCGAGAAAGGTTTGCTCTAATCAAATTAGCTATCCATGAAAGCCTCAAGGCTTTCATGCACTGAGATCATTGCTGAGCTTCACCTCTTGAAAATCATTTACTCCATAGGCAACAAAAGTTTAATAAAAGATTGTATACATAACTAGGGGATAGCTGAATACAACTTAGTGTTTACTGTGAAGGCAGTAAGTGTTCATAGAGTGTATCATAAATGCTAATTTAAATCGTATCACTCACGTAGAGCCAGACATCCTGGAATGTGAAGTCAAGTGGGCCTTAGAAAGCATCACTATGAACAAAGCTAGTGGAGGTGATGGAATTCCAGTGGAGCTATTTCAAATCCTGAAAGATGATGCTGTGAAAGTGCTACATTCAATATGCCAGCAAATTTGGAAAACTCAGCAGTGGCCACAGGACTGGAAAAGGTCAGTTTTCATTCCAATCCCAAAGAAAGGCAATGCCAAAGAATGCTCAAACTACCGCACAGTTGCACTCATCTCACACGCTAGTAAAGTAATGCTCAAAATTCTCCAAGCCAGGCTTCAGCAATACGTGAACCGTAAACTTCCAGATATTCAAGCTGGTTTTAGAAAAGGCAGAGGAAGCAGAGATCAAATGGCCAACATCCGCTGGATCATGGAAAAAGCAAGAGAGTTCCAGAAAAACATCTATTTCTGCTTTATTGACTATGCCAAAGCCTTTGACTGTGTGGACCACAATCAACTGTGGAAAATTCTGAAAGAGATGGGAATACCGGACCATCTGACCTGCCTCTTGAGAAATCTGTATGCAGGTCAGGAAGCAACAGTTAGAACTGGACATAGAACAACAGACTGGTTCCAAATAGGCAAAGGGGTACATCAAGGCTGTATATTGTCACCCTGTTTACTTAACTTCTATGCAGAGTCCATCATGAGAAACGCTGGACTGGAAGAAACACAAGCTGGAATCAAGATTGCTGGGAGAAGTATCAATAACCTCAGATATGCAGATGACACCACCCTTATGGCAGAAAGTGAAGAGGAGCTAAAAAGCCTCTTGATGAAAGTGAAAGAGGAGAGTGAAAAAGTTGGCTTAAAGCTCAATATTCAGAAAACGAAGATCATGGCATCTGGTCCCATCACTTCATGGGAAATAGACGGGGAAACAGTGGAAACAGTGTCAGACTTTATTTTTTTGGGCTCCAAAATCACTGCAGATGGTGATTGCAGCCATGAAATTAAAAGACGCTTATTCCTTGGAAGAAAAGTTATGACCAACCTAGAAAGCATATTCAAAAGCAGAGACATTACTTTGCTGACTAAGTTCCGTCTAGTTAAGGCTATGGTTTTCCCTGTGGTCATGTATGGATGTGAGAGTTGGACTGTGAAGAAGGCTGAGCACCAAAGAATTGATGCTTTGGAACTGTGGTGTTGGAAAAGACTCTTGAGAGTCCCTTGGACTGCAAGGAGATCCAACCAGTCCATTCTGAAGGAGATCAGCCCTGGGATTTCTTTGGAGGGAATGATGCTAAAGCTGAAACTCCAGTACTTTGGCCACCTCATGTGAAGAGTTGACTCACTGGAAAAGACTCTGAGGCTGGGAGGGATTGGGGGCAGGAGGAGAAGGGGACGACAGAGGATGAGATGGCTGGATAGCATCACTGACTCAATGGACGTGAGTCTGAGTGAACTCCGGGAGTTGGTGATGGACAGGGAGGCCTGGCGTGCTGCGATTCATGGGGTCGCAAAGAGTCGGACATAACTAAGCAACTGAACTGAACCGAATTGAACTGAAGATGTGATGTTATAATTTGTACCTTTTGTTTCATTCATGTATCAAGAATGAAATGATCATAAATCTAGGCACTTTTTAAAAGAGCAATGAGGTCTCAAACCCACTCAGTCTCTAAAACAGTACTGCAGGATGTCCTTCCCTTAGCTCCACTCAGATGGCCTTCACTACCCATTGAAGCCCATTTATATAAATCTGTTCCTGCTTTCTGGGCTGCCCCCAAGTCATGCAAACAGAAGCATGTGGCTTTTGTGAAAGGAATAGAATCCAGCATTATATTTCATTTGGGAGGCACACAGAGATTTATGTGCATTAATGAAATGCTGTCTCTCAACGAACCAATGAACTAAAGCCCTTCATTAGAAAGCAGTTACTTTGGGGCCTGAATGTTTTTCAGTCTTCTAGAAACATTTTTAAACACAAATGTTCCTGCAAGAGAACTCTGAAGACACATGAAAAAGTGTGTGTGCTGTTGAAAGCCATCCCGGAAGAAGTGGAGCACAGGAAAGAAACGTGGAATGACTCTGGAAAGGAAAAATATGGAGTTAAAAAAGTGAAAGCCAGCTATATTCCAGCCTGACCTTCTTAGGGCTTCTACCACAACGTTTTACTGCCTTTTTTCAGCTCCTAATTTTAATCGTTTGCCTTGCTAGGCCAGGCATTAGCAAACTACCACTCACTGCCTGTTTTTTTGTGCTGCCCACAAGGTAAGAATGGTTTTTACAATATTAAATGGTTACAAAATAAAAGGAGACCATTTCAAGACATGTGAAAATCACATGAAATTCAAATGCCAGTGCTATTGACATATGATCATTCATTTAGATATTTTCTATGGTTATTATCATATAAAACAGAAGAGGTGAATAGAGATAGAGATCTTGTGACCCACCTAGTGTAAGAAAATCTGTTATCTGGTTTGCCAACACCTGCTCTACAAGGTCTGTTCATCTGGTTACAAGGAAAGCAGTAAAGCCTATGTGTGGTCATATGATTTCTGTAGAGCTTAACAATAAAACAGTCTTAGGCTGGGGAGGGCATTTCAAGATAAGACCATCTCACCCTTCCCCAGTGGAAAATTACCAGCAGTTACAAGCAGTTGAAGTTCCAGGAAGCCCTAACCACCCTTGGGTAGGATATTAATCCAAGGGTGACCAGAGCAGACCATGAAAGAAGCCCAGTTTCTTTCCCCAGCTGCAGACTCCTTCTTGGTCTTGCCCACAGCTTCCTTGCAGTGTACTCAATAAATCTTGCTTTCCACCCTCACTTCTGGCTCAGTAAATTCTTTTATCATCCTTGTTGTTGGCATCCTATTGGGCCCACTGCCGCATCCTGAGGTAAGTTTTTTCTCGTGTTTGTTAGGATAGTTGAAACTAGATATTGAGTTCCATATATGGAGTTCCATCCATCCACCTGAGCATCCATACATCCTCTGTTCTTAAAACCCATATTTATTGAAGACTTGTTCTGACATAGTGCCAACAGTATAGATGAGAAGAAGATGAGAATTAGATGTGCATCTTGTTCTCAAGGAGTCTGTCATTAGGAATGCCAGGATGTCTATATAAGACTGCATAGGCTGAGAGCTGAATCTGGCACAAAAAAACAACTTAGGAAGTTATTCTGTCTCCTGAACCAAGTCCAGACCTCCACCTTCCAGACCTCTTTTATATGAGAAGGTTAAACAAAAATTTTAAAGTTGCTGTTATTTTGGAGTAATTTTAAAATTATGTATCATTAAACTTAATCCAATATAGGTAATAAAGCAGCAGCAGCAGCTAAGTTGCTTTAGTTGTGTCCAACTCTGTGCAACCCCATAGACGGCAGCCCACCAGGCTCCTCTGTCCCTGGGATTCTCCAGGCAAGAATACTGGAGTGGGTAATAAAGAGGATTACACAATTATCTGAAGTTGTTTCATACTCATTTTCTAATTTTATGTTTGGCAGTCTTCAGTTCATCCCTGAAGTACCTAGATAACAGTATCTGATGCATACTTCCTGAGTTGTTTTACAGATGCTAAAACTTCCACCAAACAGAAGTTAGCTACTAGATGAGCATAAGCACTTAGCCCCCAGACCTACTGAAGCCTGAGGATTGGTAATGTTAACCCCTGAGACACTGCCCTGCTATTTCACCATCAACCAATCAGAGAACTGCACATCAGCTGATCAAATAAAGGAGGGGTGACTCCCCTCCTCTAAAGGCAAAGCTCACCTTGCCTTTAAAAATGCTTCCTGCAACCCACTGGAGAGTTCAGATTTATTTGAGTTATTAGCTGCCCTGGACTCCTTGTATGGTATCTACAATAAATGCTGCATTTTCCTTCACCACAGCCCGGTGTCTCTAGATTGGCTTTACTGTGTGTGGTGAGCAGACCCAAGTGTGGTTTGGTAACACAGGGACGGTGGGAGCCTGTGGATGAGAGGAGGCCACTGCAGTCTTGCCAGTGGTGCTCTCCCCTTGACCCCTGTCCTAGGCAGTGTTGGCTGCAAGAGGGCTTTTTGCCCTCCTCGCTGACCTCCTGGGGCCAACAGTAGCATTCCCCATAGTCACTTTCGGTTTGGTCAAAGGAAGTGGCCAGGCCCAAGAGCCAACAGGCGAGACCAGGAAAAGGCCAAGAATGACAGCTACCTGACAAGACAGAAAGATGCTCAATCCAAATTTAGGAAAGGACACCCAGGGATGCCTGAAAGGGAAAGGGCCCTAAGGTAGGTATACTTGACCAGTGACTTGACCTCTCCTGGTCAGTGCTGGTTTCTCTGAGGTAGGCTGGAGTGTCTTATAAGCTGCTTGCAAATCCAGAAGCCCCATTATTGGGACAACCTTTGAACTGCTGGCAAGATCAGGAAACACCCACTGCCCAAGCTCTCCTCCTACAACTGCTTGGGAGGTGAACCTTCGATGATTCCTTATTGCCCAAGCTTTCAGGGCTCTTCTGGCATCAGCACAGAATGCCAGCTGCCCCAGAGATCTGGTACTTCCTCTGTGGGACTCCCTCCTGCTTTTAGCTCTCACTCAGAAGTCCAAACACTCCTTTTCAGCTGAAGAGGAAAAAGACTGCCACCCGCCCCTCCCCCCACCCCCAGACAGCTACGTCACTACCTAACAGGTCAACGTGGTCAGGAACTAAGGTGGCTAAGCTGCCATGGCCTGGAGACATTCTTACCTCCTGTGGGATATTCTGACTGAGGAGGGACTTACTACCTCAAACATGGGTCATTAGAAATTCAAGTAGGACTCTCAGTTATATCAGAGTCGATGACATTCGTACACCTCCTATTTTGGTCTTGTGAGGGACCCATTAACAGTTTGGTCCTGGTTCCAAGTTTCCTGAACTATAAATCTTGGGTCAAATGTTCTGGCATTTGCCTGCCAATAAGTCTCTCCAACTACCCCCTCAGTAGTTGGAAACAAATCCAAAATGGAATATCTAAGGAACAAAACATCCACCATGCCAAAGGATAGCCCATTAGGGTGCACCATGCAGAACTGGAAGTTTTATAGGGTATCCGCCCGTGACCCCAAAATATTTAATCTTCCTATGTTATACAGCCTGGCCCCAATATTGATGGGAGATGAGGAAAGTTGTCTTGCCAATGGGTTGCTAAATTACAATGCCGTTTTACAGTTGTACTTGTTATGCCAGAGACAAAAGAAGTAGGGTGAAATTCCTTATGTCCAGTATTTTAATAGCCTTATATCAAAACAAAGTCCTTCAAAGGGGATGTGAGCTCTCCTCCACTGAGGTAATTCCAGTTCCCGACCCTCCTCCTTACGACCTTCTTGATCTCTTCCCTACCTTCCTCCACTATGTAGAAAACATTCTCAATGCCAGCCCTGCTAAGGAGGCCTCTGACCTCCTAACCACTCCCAACCACCTAGCCAATAATGGATGTAAGGTGCCGACGCCCACCCCCACCCCCACCCCGCCAAAAGGCTCAAAAGACACCAACTAGGGTGACCTACATAGGCCTCATTCTCACAGAAGGTTAGAAAAGCCTATCCCAGGGAAAGAAAGAAGCCAGTTGCAGCCTCCCTCCTAAAACCAGGCGACAGCTTAAGGGTTCCCCTGGGATGGCCTGGTTTTGCTGCATCTGAATCCCTAATTGAAAGGTTGTTGCTGAGCCATGAAATATGCCAGGATTCTTGGCCTCTGGAAGAGAGGACTTCAATCCAGGGCCAGTGACGAGGCTTGATTGCTCAGAGCTTTTGTGTAAAAAAGTTTTATTAAAGTATAAAAGAGATGGAGAAAGCTTCTGACTTAGACATCAGAAGGGGGCAGAAAGAGTGCCCCTTTGCTAGTCTTTAGGAGTAAGTTATATACCTATCAGTAAGCTGTTAATTAGAGAAAGGAAATGTCTCAAAACTCACAGACTGGCACCAGGCCCCTCACCCACAACATGCATTTTGAGATAATACTGGCACAGGGTGAGTCATTCCAGGCCATAAAACATGAAGAAACATTGACATGAATCTTGAAGAAAGGCAGGTTTCCAAGTAAATATATAGTTTCATTAACATAGATTAGGAGAACAATGTATGAGTAAGACATAATGGTTTGTTGAGTCCTTATCATTCTGAGTCTTCCTGGGCCTCCGCCTCTGGCCTCGGGCATGGGGTGGCTCCTCCCAGCCATCCCTGACCTGATGTTCAAGCTGGTTTTAGAAAAGGCAGAGGAAGCAGAGATCAAATGGCCAATATCCACTGGATCATGGAAAAAGCAAGAGAGTTCCAGAAAAACATCTATTTCTGCTTTATTGACTATGCCAAAGCCTTTGGCTGTGTGGACCACAATCAACTGTGGAAAATTCTGAAAGAGATGAGAATACCAGACCACCTGAGCTGCCTCTTGAGAAACCTATATGCAGGTCAGGAAGCAACAGTTAAAACTGGACATGGAACAACAGAATGGTTCCAAATAGGAAAAGGAATATGTCAAGGCTGTATATTGTCACCCTGCTTATTTAACTTCTATGCAGAGTCCATCATGAGAAACGCTGGGCTGGAAGAAGCACAAACTGGAATCAAGATTGCTGGGAGAAATATCAATAACCTCAGATATGCAGATGAAACCACCCTATGGCAGAAAGTGAAGAAGAACTAGGAAGCCTCTTGATGAAAGTGAAAGAGGAGAGTGAAAAAGTTGGCTTAAAGCTCATCATTCAGAAAACTAAGATCATGGCATCTGGTCCCATCACTTCCTGAGAAATAGATGGGGAAACAATGGAAACAGTGTCAGACTTTATTTTTTTGAGCTCTCAAATCACTGCAGATGATGACTGCAGCCATGAAATTAAAAGACGCTTACTCCTTGGAAGAAAAGTTACGACCAACCTAGATAGCATATTCAAAAGCAGAGACATTACTTTGCCAACTAAGGTCCATCTAGTCAAGGCTATAGTTTTTCCAATGGTCATGTATGAATGTGAGAGTTGGACTGTGAAGAAGACTGAGCGCCAAAGAATTGATGCTTTTGAACTGTGGTGTTGGGGAAGACTCTTGAGAGTCCCTTGGACTGCAAAGAGATCCAACCAATCCATTCTGAAGGAGATCAGCCCTGGGATTTCTTTGGAAGGAATGATGCTAAAGCTCAAACTCCAACACTTTGGCCACCTCATGCGAAGAGTTGATTCATTGGAAAAGACTCTGATGCTGGGAGGGATTGGGGACAGGAGGACAAGGGGACGACAGAGGATGAGATGGCTGGATGGCATCACGGACTCGATGGGTGAGAGTCTGAGTGAACTCCGGGAGATGGTGATGAACAGGGAGGCCTGGTGTGCTGCGATCCATGGGGTCGCAGAGTCAGACAACGACTGAGCGACTGAACTGAACTATCATTCTGAGTCTTAGGCAGAACCACCTTGAAGAAAGAGTCAAGAAAATACATAGTTCATTAACATAGCTTAAGAAAAGCATTTCTATAAGAAAAACAAATTGGTTAGATCAAGGTCTGAGAAAAGTTAAGTTCCGGTGGAACCAGGTGTCATCATGGCAACATAGAACTTTAAGAGAAATCTCCTTTTAATTTTGTATAGAGAAGGGAAAAAAACCTGGCACTTGTAGTTTATTTCCTCCTGCCGCTTAAGAGAGAGATAAAAAATGTCTAACACCTGCAGCCTATTTCCTCCATTTGGAGACCCCTAGCCTTCCTTCCTATTACCCTCTCATCAGTTCAGTTCAGTTCTCCAACCAGGCATCGAACTCACACCCCCTGCTTTGGGAGCTCAAGAGTCTTAACCACTGGACTTCCAAGGAAGTCCCAGGCCTATTTCATTAAATCAACAAACTCATTTTTATTCACTAAAGATTAATCCTAGAGCACATGTTCTTAAAAAAAATTTGCCTTAGTTTCTATCACATTCAGAAATATTTAATTTAAAAGCACTTGTTTTTAAGCCAATTAAAAAAAGCTCTTTATGAATTAGATTTTGTGCGAGGGAGCCTTTCCAGTTGGTTTGGTAGGATAAAACTACTATTGAAAACCATGTGGTTGGACAGTTTTAGGTTTCTCTAGGTATGAGCCTTGGGTCACTTCAGCTCTTGTACATCTGTTTTTCCGTCTGGCAGTCTAAAACTGCTGCGGGCACTTGGAGCTCTGGATGGCCAATCCTTATATCCTTATGTGCATGTGTGTGTGTCCCTGGATAAGTGAGTTTTTAATTAGTGAGTGGGCTTCCCTATGCACTGCTGCATACTATGAAGACTAAACCATTCCTACAAGTTTCTCAGTTTTCTCAGAAAGCTGCAACCAATTTGGAGGAGCTTTTTATCACTTCTTTTCAGAACCTGAATCTCTTATATGGTATCTTCACTTTTAGTTTGACAAACTCTGTTAAAGTAGCCAATTTAAAGGAAAATGCTATGCCATCCCCTTAGCTGATCACCCAGTCCAAACCTTCCCAGTGTCTTTTAATTGGTCGGTTTCAGTGGAGAATTCAAGTCTTCCCAGTATCTCTCACCTGAGAATTCAGGGTACCTCTTTCCTGAACTGCCTAAAGTTCAAGGAAACTCCACTCCTTACAGCAAAGAATTTATCAACCAAGATGAGATGTCCGAGACCCAGGAGAGACATACCCAGTTGTCTAGACTCCTGGTGGAGGTGGATGGGCACAAGGGGCCCTTTCTGGTACCAAGGCTTTGGATCCTCATAGAACTCAGCTGAAGGAAAGAAATTAGCTCTGAGTCCCTTCATGGTCACCAAAACTGTCCACTGAAAGAAGAACATAACATAAAAGTCGTGAATTTCCGTTTCTCAGGGAACTAACTGAGGACCATAGTCTGGGAAGCAGCCTCTCAGACAGCTCTGAGGAACCGCTCCAAGGAGATAGGGGAGGAGCCAGTAAATATATGAATTTTGGGGCGAGGACATACATGACGTCAAGCACATATCTTCATAATAGATTACTGTTAATCACAAAGAACAGATATCTGAAGTTAATGAATTTAATGCTTTTTTATGTATGGGAAGATGCAAGAACCTGCGATCTTTGAGATTTTTTTCTGAGATATGCATCTTAACTATCTAGGGACCCATTCCAAAATAAGAGAATGCTCCATCCTGTCTTTGCATCTTGATTCCTCTCAGGGTGTACTGTTGTTGGGAAATTACAGTGGACTGTGACTTAACCCTTTGTATAAGTGGATCATGAGTGACACCTTGGTCCTTTTTTTGTTGTTCACAGAGGTTTTAGTTCAGTAAGTAAGGCATAATGACTTAATCCATTACTGAAAGGTAAGTGTTACCTACCAGAACTATGCTTGGGAGGAAGAATAGGGAAGGGATGTCATCTGAATTCTCTTCACCTTCTCCAAATAAGATCATGTGCCTCTTGCTTTATGAACATCTTCAACAGGAAATAATACCATTATCCTGCAGTAAAGTTCAAGCAAACTGCAAATGTGAATGAGTTGCTTGTAAGAGGTAACACATCAGCTTAAGTTCACAATAGTCAGTATGTACACGTGTAGGGTCAGAGTGTTTCCTGAGGTTCTGAGGAGGAGGAGAGAGAAGAGAGTTGGCTGAGAGCACAAATATCATGGAGGTGACAAGAGCAGGAATCCAGCTTTAGAGACTATACAAGAGCTGGGATGCTGGAGGTAGTCTCAGCTGACTTCACAACTGTGTAGTAACTGTAACTGAGTGTCAGTATTGTCAGCCTTATTCTTCCTGAGGTGGAGAACGAACATCAATTAGGCAAGATTCCAAACATTCACAAGTTCCTGGCCATACTACGAGAACTTCTTTTAAGTAAGTTTGGCCACAATCTTCAAGCTCCAGAAATTCATAACTGAATGTATTCAAATGAATGTAACTAATGTGATTAATATATGTAGTTTGTTAATGAATATTTAAATTGATATCTTATGCCAGTTATATTGATATCAACTCTCCTTTATTGATCTCAGAATAATTTAAAAGACAGAGAATAAAAAAGACTAGAAATAAGTAATAATCATGAACAATACAAGACAGTACATATATAATTAAATAAAAAATAGAATTTTTCAAACTGAAGTTAATGTACAGATACCTGTCTAAAGGAAAATAAACTTCTCATGGACCATCTAGTCCTTATACAAATTACTTTTATTATAACGTTTGATAAAAATATATCAACATAACCTTGGTATAAATGCCTTATACTTATATAGCTATAAAACCAAAACATACTTACAAACTCAATATAAAGTCAAATAAGCTTCATCTGAACAATATCTGATGTGACATTTGATGCTGTTTTGCTGAAATGAAGACCCTACCTGCAATGTAAATATGATATAGATTCTTTGTACTTCAATGATCTGTCTCTTAACTCTTGACTGCTCAATGGAGAAGATGCCTGACTTCTGTCCAAATGGATTCTGTCCAAATTCCAAAGGTGGAGGTGGGGGGTTGTGCTTGGAAACTGAACTGTCCCAAATTTATGCTCAGAGGGGTTGAACTGAATAAACAAGCACAATACCCTGGGCTGGGATAATGATTATTACATTATAAAAAAAAAAAATTGGGGGGGGGGGGGAAAGAACATTTAAGCTCTACTCTTTTAGCACATTTCAGTTATAAATACGGCTCAATTTTTTTTTCATGAAAATGAGAGTATACTAGTCATACTCTCATGGTGCTTCATGTTAGCACTATAAATTTAGATACATTTTCCATTGTGAAGCTGTACCATTATTTAACCAGCCATTCTTGATAAGTACCATAAAATAATACATCCAATCCTGCTTTTTTTCATTCCAGGTTCACAAAGTAGCTTTCTGATTATCTATAGATGCACACACCAGCTACAAGAAGAGAAATTAATAACCAGAGAATAAAAATTATCATCTTATTGAAATAGTCAACAAAAGAGCATTCTGGCTAGAATATTACACAGAAGTCTGGAAATGCGTGCTTTCTTTAGTCCTGATCACCTGTAGGGATCCTAAAACTCTAATCAGCTTTGTGTTTGCTCCACAATAGGAAGTAAGGTGACTTCACCTGCACACCCCCTGGGGAGATACCTTTACGTTAAGCAACTAGCATTGCTTAGCGGCTGTCTCCTTCTTGCATTTCATTTCAAGTTTTAACACTACCTTCATTGTCAGAGTTGGTGGGTTTCAGCCTGGGACATGAAATGGAAAGTCTTAATCAAAGGAATAGAGATTTGAATTGGGCATTAATAGACAGATACAATTTAGATAGGTGACCCAGATGGTGATTAATAAGTGAGGGCCATATAACACAAGCTAGTTCAGCTGTCACCTTCTGAAGGACAGTATACAACGTTGATGGCATGGACTGAAAATACGTAGTGGGATAATACCTGTGGTGGGAAAAAAATACATGAGAGAGGGAATCTTCAGTGTCATCACTCTCTTCAAAACATAATGAGATAAGAAAAGGGATAAAAGGGGTACATGTACTGAAAAGGAAAAAAGACAACTAGTGTTATTTTTTGGCTGCATGGCTTGTGGGATCTCAGTTCCCTGACCAGGGATTGAACCCAGGCCACAGTAATGAAAGCCTGGAATCCTAACCACTAGGCTACCAAGGTACTCCCCAAGACAGCTCTTATTTGCAGATTATATGATTCTTCTCCACGCAAAAAATGGAATCCAAGAGAACAAGAGAGTTTTATAATACTAAGTCAAAAACAATATATATTTGTATACATATAGCTTGTTCTACATAGCACTTATAAACAGTTGGAAAATATAATTTAAAAAGTCTTATTCTTAATACCAACAAAACCTATGTACTATCTAAACTCAGTAAGTAACAAGAAAGAGATACAAGAAAAACATGAAATTTTACTGAAACATAAAATTAGACTTGAGAAAAGTGAAGCGATATGTACCTGATTGAGAAGGCTAAATACTAGAAAGTAGTCATTTCTTTCTAAATTAGTCTATAAATACAATGTACTATATCAAACTTCAACTGGATTTTGCCTGTTAAATTTACAGATGGCTCTGATTCCTGCTCCTGCTATAGATCCCATTTCCAAATACTATCACACTGGGGAACACATGTGAGTTTGAAAGGGGGAGCAGAATTCAGTCCATAACACTGGGTTATTAAAGTGTCGGGAAATGAGCTCTTCCATTTTTTCAGTGTAAAATAATTTCCTTACAAACCATCATCAAAGGGGTTAAGGGAGTGTCTACCTGCTAGGAGCAGGACCACTTTTCAGCAAGACTCCTCCCTTTCTTTTGCAGAAGTCAAGTGGGAGCCCCAGACCTGTGTCTCTTGCTAAGTTGCTTCAGTCGTGTCTTGCGACCCTATGGACTATAGCCCATGAGGTTCCTCTGTCCATGGGATTCTTCAGGCAAGAATACTGGAGTGTTTGCTATGTCCTTAGTGTGACTCTACAGTGACATTTTTTCAACTCTCACAGCTCTAGGTCCTCCAGCACTGATTACCCTTACCCTCTGTTCAACCAGTAGATACTGTGGTGTGCTGCCAACATTTCCCCCTCCCCTATTAGAACCGAAGAACTCATTTTCCCCAGCTGCTGGCAGTGCTGGACCTTGACAGGAGTGAGCTGAGTTCCCCTCCAGAAACTGCACTTAGTTGAAGGAAGCGAAACCTGGCTCAAGCTCCTGCCCTTTTCCCCAGTATCCATATCCAACGACTGACTGAAGCAGGGGTAGAAAAGCCTGGCCTCCCTGACTCAATTCAGGGCAACTCGGAAAGGCTTTCCGAGTTCTAGAGCTACCAATCATATTAGCGGAGGACTTTGGAATGACAGCAACACAGTCCAACTTCTTCTTCTCCCTCATCCTGCTTCCTTCACTTCCCTTAGGTACTAAACCTCTTGCACACAAGTCTCTATCTCAGATTCTATTCCCTGAAGACTTCAATAAGGAGCAATCTCTTATTCCTAGTTGGCTTTGCCTGTGCCCTTTATGTATCCCTCCTTCACCTCTCTGCATTCTTTGAAATTCTAAGTATCTTCTGGAATTCCAGATCAATCAGCAAAAAAATCTGTATACGAAGGCTGAGACAGACAATTTTCTTTCAGTCCCTTGGATGTTAGAGGAATTATATCTAGTTTACTTTTATGGAGGGGTCTCTAATAGGCACCCAATCTTGATAGTTCCTGGGCTTTGTCTCCTATCCCCCTTGCCCTCCAAGGCCATGAAAATCTATGTTCATATTCACCCAGTTTGACAAACACTGTACCACTGGAAATGAAAATTCCAAATCTTACCTTTGTAATTATGTTCCACACCCTCACCCCAATGCCTAATGCAAGAATTTCAGTCATGCTGTTCTTTCTCCTCGAAGGTCAGGTGGATTGCTAGGTACCTAGTAGTAGCGATAGGAAATAGTGGACCTACCGAGTGAGAAATAAAGCACTTCCTAGGAGTGCTTCCAACTTTCCAAAGTCTCATCCTCTAATGAGGGAGTCGTAACAAGGACCAATGTATGATTAAATCAAAATGATAAAACTATTAATAATCTAACCATAGAATGGGCTGGAAGAAGAACAAGCTGGAATCAAGTATGCCAAGAGAAATATCAATAACCTCGGATATGCAGATGATACCACCCTTACGGCAGAAAGTGAAGAGGAACTAAAGGGCCTCTTCATGAAAGTGAAAGAGGAGAGTGAAAAAGTTGGCTTAAAGCTCAACATTCAGAAAATGAAGATCCTGGCATCTGGTCCCATCACTTCGTGGGAAATAGATGGGGAAACAGTGGAAACAGTGTCAGACTTTATTTTTGGGGGCTCCAAAATCACTGCAGATGGTGACTGCAGCCATGAAATTAAAAGATGCTTCTCCTTGGAAGAAAAGTTATGACCAATCTAGATAGCATATTCAAAAGCAGAGACATTATTTTGCCAACAAAGGTCCATCTAGTCAAGGCTATGGTTTTTCCAGTGGTCATGTATGGATGTGAGAGTTGGACTGTGAAGAAAGCTGAGCACCGAAGAATTGATGTTTTTGAACTGTGGTGTTGGAGAAGACTCTTTAGAGTCCCTTGAATTGCAAGGAGATCCAACCAGTCCATTCTAAAGAAGGTCAGCCCTGGATGTTCTTTGGAAGGAATGATGCTAAAGCTGAAACTCCAGTACTTTGGCCACCTCATGCAAAGAGTTGACTCATTGGAAAAGACTCTGATGCTGGGAGGGATTGGGGGCAGGAGGAGAAGGGGACGACAGAGGATGAGATGGCTGATGGCATCACCGACTCAACGGATGTGAGTTTGAGTGAACTCCGGGAGATGGTGATGGACAGGGAGGTCTGTCACTGCAATTCATGGGGTCGCAAAGAGTCAGACACGACTGAGCGACTGAACTGAACTGAACTGAAGAACCAACAAATGAAAGAAAAACTTTACAAAATTTCAAACAATTTTTGATGAAGGAATATCTTTTCTTAAGTTGAGGTATTGTTGGTTGACAATAATTTGTTTGTTTAAGGTGTACAGCAAAGTGATTCAGTGACTCAGCCTCTCAGGTGCTTCCTTGGATAAAAATTCATTCCCTTTGGGAGGCCCGTGGGCCATGCCCTCAACTCGGAACAGCTAAGACTCCTGAATACACAAAGCAGCATGTAGTGGTGCCTGTGGGAGTTTTTAGACTGAATAAATTATTCTAACATGATACAAGAAACAAGCCCAGAGGTCAAGAGAGGATCTCCTAGCCTATCTTCAAACAGGAGGCCCTGCTCCCTTGAATGTGGATGCGTGAAACAGCGCTTGGGAAGGGAAAAGGTGTGTCATGAATATTTTGCCTGCAGAGGACAAAGTGGTGTGTAGAGAGGATGCGCAGGCACGTCCCAGGACACTGAGCACACGGACACAGTGAGTGGACTCAGCCCTGCTCTTGGGGCATGGCTCTGTCTCCACCGCCGACACAGGGGGAGCAGCTCACACGTGTCCTGGAGAGTATGGTCGCAGGATCTGGACTTGGCCAATCGGTGTGTTCTATCCCCCCTGGCCACCGTCATTGGCTCAGGACTGGTGCGGTGACCAATCGGGGCCCAGGGCCGGGCCTCACGCTGGAATCAAGGGAAGAGGAGCTCGCCTTCTGCCAGAAGGGGTGGGGCTGGGTCAGGTCAGGCTCCAGCAGTGGGAAGGGCGTGAGATCAGCCTGAGGCAGTTGGTGACCTTCCTGAGCCCATCCGGGCAGAGCTGCTGGCCTGAGAATGAGGGCGCTGCTGAGCCCAGGGGTCGAGAGCGCCGGTTCCTGCTGTGGTCCCGGAGCTCCACCTGAAACTGCACGGAAGCCGTCTGCCGGTGAGTCCTCTCCTGCTTGTCTGTCAGCTTGTGTGAACCATGCTGGGTTTTCTGTCCAGCTGGCTAAGTGGAGACCCTGGAAATGCAACTGTGTGGGTTTTGGCTGGCTTCAGGGAAGAAATGCCAGATGACACTTGGAGACTCCAGTTTAATCTGGATTCAGGTCATAGCTCTTGAAAATGAAGTGAAAGTCCCTCATTCGTGTATGATTCTTGTGACCCCATAGGCTATACAGTTCATGGGATTCTCCAGGCCAGAATACTGGAGTGGGTAGCCTTTCCCTTCTCCAGGGGATCTTCCCATTCCAGGGATTGAACCCAGGTCTCCTGCACTGCAGGCAGAATCTTTACCAGCTGAGCCACAAGAGAAGCCCATGAATACTGGAGTGGGTAGCCTGTCCCTCCTGCAGTGGGTCAGGATCAGGATTCCCAACCCAGGAATCAGACCTGGGACTCCTGCATGGCAAGAGGATTCTTTACCAGCTGAGCTATCAGGGAAGGCCAGTATCTCTTAAGGCCAGCTATTCATTGATATTTCTTAAGGCCAGCTATTCATTGTAGGATTCCCCTAATTAGTCTTTAGAGGATTAAGGTAGCAACCTGCTAAGGTAGCAATCGATGTCTTTTTTCTAGAGGACAAAACTGGGGCACAAAGAAGGGGGTAACAGGTAACACAGCTACAGCAAGGAAGTGTGTACCTAGGCAAAATCCCCAGATCCTGCTGTTTGAACTCAGGGAAACCATATGGTGTGGCTCGTCCACGTGACAGGGGGTAAGGCACCCAGCCCACACTGGATACTGTGGGGACCTGACTTGATAACTGCCTCTGGCAGCTCTGAGACTCACAAAAGCAATTGGCACTGAAGAGAGGAAGGACACCTCCCTTCATCCACCCCACCAGCACCCTCCGGGTACTCCCATACCCTGCCCCCTTTCTCTTGCTTTGTGAGGGAATAAGAGTCACACTCATGTGACCACATTGTCTGTCCACTGTTCACGGGCTACCAACTGGAGCTGCTGCAGGAGAGGCCACGAGCCTTTGCCCCTGAGTACCTCTCTTTTCTTTGCACCGTGGGAGCCCTCCTCCACACTTGCACACCAGAGGCCTTTTCTGAGACCTGTAGGGACCCTCCCTCAGTTGGCAACAGGTTGCATCCATCGCTGTCCTACCAGTGCCTCCCTTGAAGCTCAGCTCATGAGCTCCTTTGTCTGCATCGCGGCCCACCTGGCTGCCACGGGAGGGACAGAGCTGACACTGAATCCAAAGCTCGGATCTCACAGCCGGGAATCTGTGTATACAGGACCTGATTATTCACACTGTAGAGGCTGTAGTAGGCTCCAGGGATCCATAACCAGGGCTTGGGCCAAAGTGACTCCACAGCTGTATTAATGCCTGGGGAGGGTTCTGGCTATAGTGGGGTGTGGGGTGAGTCTCCTGAGGTTCTGAAGGCCCCCTGTGTGCAGGTTCATGGTGCAGAGAGAAGAGAAGGTGGAGTCCTTCCCTGCAGGTGGTCACAGCTCGTGGACAAGCCAGACAGGCAGGCAGGGCACGATAGCACCTGAGCTGCCTTCATGAGTGAATGGTGTGGGGGCAGAGGAAGAGAATCAGGTCTGCTCCCTTATGTGGTGCCCAGGGCAGGTTGTCACCAGAGTAAACACTTACTATGGTGATGACCATCACTGCTGTCTGCAGAGGGTTTACCTTGGTGTGTGTCTACATCTGAGCAGTCAGGCCGTCTCTAAAATACACTGGCCATGGGCATTGCCTCTCCTTAGAAGTTGATATGTTTCGTCTCTTCCTTACTGAACATTCATTGCCAAGAGGGTTTGGGGGCCACAAGGATGTTGGGTTTTTCTCTAGCTTTGTCTCATGAGGAATGATTTTCTGGTTGTTGGTGTGGTTTGTTTTTCCAGCTCTCTTTCTTGGCTTATTTTGTGAATTTGTTTCTGCCAGAGGAAGAGCTTAGGATCTGCCTTCTGGCTGAGATGTGACACTTACAACAGCAATGCCTACCTGGATATCATGACCACATTTGCCAAAAGAGCTTTGTTTTGCAGAAGACATCTTGAAAGTACCTACACTGTCCTTTCCCAAAGGCGATTTGAAATGAAATAAAAAACAAGAATTCTCAAGTTGACTCTTACAATATGTGGGGAGTCAGAAAAATCCCCTGGAGAAGGGAAACACTCCCCACTCCAGTAGACAATTCCTAGACAATTCCTTGGAGTGTGTAGTCCATGGGGTCGCAAAGAATCAGACAAAATCAGATGACTGAACAACAACAGCAATGAAGTCTCACCATTTGCCAAACAGAGATACCAACAGTATTTGCATGACTGTGTGAATGTTCAGGGGCTCATTCGTGACCAACTCTTTGCAGCCCTGTGGCCTGTAGCACCCAAGATCCTCTATCCGTGGAATTTTTCAGGCAAGAATACTGAAATGGATTGCCATTTCCTCTTCCAGGGGATCTTCCCCACCCAGGGATTGAACCCAGGTCTCCTGCATTTCAAAATCTGCATTGGCTGGCGGGTTCTTTTCTGCTGAACCATCTGGGAAACAAGTCATTACATCACTGGGTTCTTCTAAAGTACTTGGAGTCTGGCGCTCGGGCACTTCTCACCGGTGATGTGACTATTCAGTCATCTATCATTATTGCTCATGTGATACTGGAATGGCCATGCTCACCAAGGAGAAAGAGGAGCCTGTCCAAGTCCAGTTAAATCCTTCTCCACACATATCTTCTTTCAAACTTCTGTCTTTGAAATAAAAATCAAGCATAAAGACATTGGTTATGGCCACCAGGAAAGATGGAGTTGTACTAATAAGTGACGAGGCTTCTTCCAGTTCCAACATACATGTTTTGTTTCCCCGGCATCACCCAGCACTTCTGTGACAGCAGCTGAAGGTCCTGCAACTTAACTCAGTGTGGACACTGCCTATCTGGGGGTAGTTCCAGACCCCACAGGTTAAAGGCCCAGCCCTACAAGACTCTCCCCCAACTCCAGCCATCATTTGCAAGCCCAGATTGTCCACCTGCGCTCTGACCCACTGGCTACCCGTTCAGAGGTTCTAATGACTTTGGGTTCTATTAATTTGTCGAGTGGTTATGGAACTCAGAGAAACATGTTGCCTAGTAGATCACAGCCTTATTGTAAAAGGTAATAAACTCAGGAACAGCAGATGGAGGGGGATACATAGGACAGGGTCTGTGTGGGGGAGGCATGGAACTTCATGCTCTCTGAGCCTCACTTTCCCCAAATCTGCATGTGTTCATCAACCCAGAAGCTGTCCAGACCCTGTTTGGGGGTTTTTATGAAGGAGTCATCATACAAGCACAATTGATTAAATCAGTGGCTCTTGGTGATTCCTTCAACCAGAAGCCCTTTTGGCTTTCCCAAACATGGTCGGGGGAGGAGGGGGAGCAGGGGAGGGACTGGAAATTCCAATCCTCTAACCATGTGCTTAGTTACCCTGGCAAGCAACACCCCCCTTTGGAAAGGAGGCACTCTCCGAAAAGTCACCTCATTCACCTAACAAGAGACACCTTGATTGCTCTCCCCACTTAGGTAATTCCCAGAGTTTTAGGAGCTCTGTGCCAGGACCGGGGGCAAAGAACAAAAATGTATTTCTTATTATTAATACAAATCACAAGGTCACAGTGACCCCAAATTTCAGTGATAATTTGGTTCTATAGCCTTAAAAGTTTTTCAGCACTTGATTGGACCTTTTTTTAAAAAAAATTTGGGGGCCACACCTCGAGGCATGCGGTGATCTTAGTTTCCCAACCAGGGATTGAACCCACACTCCCTGCATTGGAAGGCAGAGTGTTAACCGCTGGACCACTGGGGAAGTCTCTGATTGGGCCCTTTTTAGGTGAAACTGTTATTAGCATAAACTAAATAGTTCAAAATTTCAAAAAACTGGAGCTGAGCATGAGGCATCTTCCTGTGGTGTCTTCAGATCGTTACCGACTTTTCCATGGCCCCTGCAACCCCGAGCTTTCCCCTGAAATGAGTCAGGCCCCAGGAAGCCTGTTGCCTGCCCCTGCTCGAGACCAGAGTCTATTCAGGGGCCGCTGGGCACAGGCAGCGTGCGGAGTGTGTGCGGGTCCACACCAGCCTGATTAGTGGAGAGATGTCAGGGATGACTCATTCCCAGGTGTGCTCTGATTACAAGAAGTGAGAAGGTTTGGGGAACAAGATAGCCTCGGAGATAGCCCAGCCACACTACCTTGCCCACTGTGAAATAAAATTGGGGCTTATGCGTGCTTCCCCAGGGAGAAAGAAATCCATGGACTCCATTGGATACTCAAACAATGACCCCCAAAAGATGAAGAGTCTTAAAGTGGGATTTCTCAGCCTTGGTGTTGTTGGCATTTAATATCTTGCAGCATTCATAAATGCAACTGAAAATGTCCCCAGATGTCACCAGTGTCCTCCAGGCCCAGACATGAGGGCCAGCTGGACAGGCTGGACCAGGAGCAGGGATGAAGGAAATGAAAGTTGCTCAGTCGTGTCTAACTCTTGGTGACCCCATGGGCTATACAGTCAATGGAATTCTCCAGGCCAGAATACTGGAGTGGGTAGCCTTTCCCTTCACCAGGGGATCTTCCCAACGCAGGGATCGAACCCAGGTCTCCTGCATTGCAAGCAGATTCTTTACCCGCTGAGCCCCAAGGGAGGCCCCAGGGGAGCCCAGGAGCAGGGGTGGGGAGATGCAAGAGGACAGTGAAGCACGAGGAATGGGGGCAGATAAGCACCTCTGCCCTCCTGGAGTGTCTGCTGGCCCGGTCGTCTGCAGCTATGACTGGGCAGGGTGTGGAGGGCACAGAGGCTCAGAGGTGTGTGACCCCCTGTGCTCCCCCTGGGCAAAGGTGTGTGAGGCTGAGTCGCTCCGAGGCAACATGGGCTTTGCGCCCCACACAGACGGGGCCTGTGTGCACATGAGACTTTCTCCCGAGTCAGGAGGTTTGTTGTTGAGAAGACATCCTGTGATGACCGGGGGAAGACTGGCCTGGCTGAGGTAGCGGTCGATTGGTGGATCTTAGGGACACAGAACAGTGAGTGTCCCGGGTGGGGCTTCTGATACCGACGACTACAAACTGGGGTGGCGGGGAGGCTTAAAACAATACTAATCAATTCTCTCCCAGTTCTGGGGCCCAGAAGTCTAAAGTCAAGGGTCAGCAGGACCGGGCCCCCGCCCTGGGCTCTGGAGGAGCGTCACTCCCAGCTCCTCCAGTTTCTGGGGCTCTGGGTGTTCTGGGTTTGTGGCCACATTCCCCCAGCCTCCGCTTCCCCCTCACATGGCCTCCTTCTCTCTGTGTGTCTCTCCTCTTCTTATAAAGACACCCATCATTCTGCATAAGGCCCACCTAGTCCACTGTAACCTTATCTAACTTGATTTCATCTGCAATGACCCCATTTGCAAATAAAGGCCCCCTGGCAAATATGGGGAGTTGGGATGTGGGTGTCTCTTTTGGAGGGCACCATTCACCTCGCCACAGATCTGAGCCTTTACACATGAGCAGTTATCCCAGGAGTGGGGGGGAACTCACACGGGACCCCTCGAGTACAGCCATGGGTAGGGGAGGCATGACGCGTGGTTGGAGAGCTGAGCAGCGCAGGTGGTCTGGTGGGGACCAAGCCTTGGCCTGGCTGCCTCGGTGCAGGGTCCCGGGGTGTGCACGGAAGCCCCTGGGGTCATCAAGATGCAGGTTCTGACTTTGAGCAGGTCTAGGAGAGCTCTACAGTGTGCTTCTCACCTGCTCCCAGGGTGTATAAACTGCTGACCCTGGTCCATGCTTAAAGGTGCGAGGAGCATGCAGGCCTGTTTCCCAGGAGCTGTGAGAAACTTCCCCAAGGAAGGCCCCCCTCCAGTCTCTACGCAAGTCCCCAATCCTCTGTCCAGTGCCCCAGAGGTACCCCAGACAGAGACCCATACACAACACTGGGTGCCTGGGCCAGGAACCCAGTGGAGGGGGAAGTGGTGGGTCTGGAAGAAATGTGCTCATAACTTTGCGTATACGATGGATGGAGGCTGAGCCTGGCCAACTGGCTGTGACCACAGGTGACCCACTTACCCCCACTCCGCCTGCCAGGCACCGTGGGCCCAGAGGACCTCAGCTTAAAAATTGCTTCCCCAGCCACCCACAGGAGGGGCCCTTATTGTCAAATCAGGATCCGACACCTTGATCCAGAAGACGACCCCCAAAGTCAGTTTCACACATGAAGGTCCAGGAGGGGTGTCATGTCAGAGACCCCTGGGACAGCAGACAGGATGGAAATGGTAGGAAAAGGTCCTGGAGGCAGGTGGCCCAGGCCTGCCGTCCGTAGGAGCACCTCTTCCGCCCATCCCCCACTGCTCTGTCCCTCCGATGGCTGTGGGGTTGGCGGCCAGGGTTCCCAGGAAATGGACAAGAGCAGTTTGTGGGCCAACATGTTTCCTTGTAACTGAAACCCATCAGCATTTTTCAAGTGCAAACTCAAAGCCAGGGCATTATTTATGTCCACTGGTAATTGCCGAAAAGGCCACACAGGAAAATCCTGGCAGTGTACTGGGGGTGACCGAGGCCCACATCTCCCTGATGTTGAACTTGACTCCGGATTTGGCAGAATTGTTAAGGCCGCAGACACGTGAACCCTACAAGGTCAGTTTGCTTTCAAGCTGCCGTTCAGGGCTCTCCACCACACCCCAGGGCTGGCAGGCTGTAGTTTCTCATTTCTCCCGGGAGTTGGTGTGGGCCGTGGCGGTATCTGTGTCCCGTCTTTGTGGATATTGCTTTTTGAAAAGCAAGCGAGCAACTGCCTGCTGAAGGATGGGAACCACCTCCACACTGGACTCCAGGATGGCTGGTCAGGCAGTAAGGGTACCTGAGCTCCCAGAGAGGCTCAGACCCCACACAGCCCCTCTGAGGCCACGTGTGCAGGTCCAGACCCAGCCCGGCCACTTCCTGGGGGCTGAGCAGCCTCAGGCAAGTGGCTTCCCCACTCGGGGCCTAGGTTTTCCATCTTAGAATGGAGGGGCTTTCATCTGCTGGGGGGTGGGCAGGGTTGCCATGGACACGGGACAAGGGAGAGGGGCATGTTTCTTGCAGTTTCCAGCTGAGGCTTTGTGGGCATGAGCTGGTGTCTGAGACAGTTCCAGACTTGGCTAAGTGTGGTGATGAGCATGGAGTTAGGGGGTGGGGATCCCTCCTCATAGCCTGGACGTTGGGGTGGGGGTTCTCGACTTAGAGGCACCTCAAGTCTAATTTCAACAACTCCGTATGTAAGGATAATGCAGCAACAGATGTTCTCAGGGACTTGTCAGCCGGGATGCAAAGCCCCATCCCCACCCCACCTTCTGTGGGCATCCTGACCTGGCTTGTGGTACACGGGTCAGACCCCTTTACCGAGGTGGGGAAGTGAGGCTCTGAGAGGTGGGGCAAGGAAATCAAGGTCACTGGGCCCAACAGGGGCAGTAGAACCTGGGTGCTGGGTCCTCATGTCAGACTCTGCCCTGAACCGTGAGAACTGGACTCTAGGGAGGGCTGAGTGCCAAAGAATTGATGCTTTTGAACTGTGGAGTTGGAGAAGACTCTTGAGAGTCCCTTGGACTGCAAGGAGATCAAACCTGTCAATCCTAAAGGAAATCAACCGTGAATATTCATTGGAAGGACTGATGCTGAAGCTGAAGCTCCAGTACTTTGGCCAACCCGTGTGAAGAGCTGACTCATTGGAAAAGACCCTGATGCTGGGAAAGATTGAGGGCGGGAGGAAAAGGGGGCATCAGAGGATGAGATGGTTGGATGGCATCAAGGAGTCAATGGACATGAGTTTGAGTAAGCTCTGGGAGGTGGTGAAGGACAAGGAAGCCTGGTGTGTTGCAGTCCATGGGGTCTCAAAGAGTCAGACGTGACTTAGTGACTGAACAACAACAAAATATGGTCTTCAGCTTCCATCTCACTCCTCCCCCCAGGCTTAGTGCCTATGCCATGAGCCCCTCCTACAGTGAAGTGTCAGGGGCCATTGTCTAGTCCCGAAGCTATTTATATCTCCATTCATAATTCCACCATTACACATTCATTTCTTTGGCTGTAAAGTTTTTATGTCTCTTGAGTCTTAAGTGCTGAGGCTTTTATACACCCCACCTGGCTTCCTTTGGGCCTCTCTTGGTTTTGTGGAAGTGTACTTGTCATAAGCTGGAAAAGGAAATGACAAAGTTATCAAGTGAATTCTGGACATGTTTTAAAAGTCTTCTCTTTAAAATTCCCCAAGGACGGCTCTTCCCTGGTCCCAGGTAGTCGGGCTGAAATCTGTGCCCCTCTGGTTGCGGTTCTGACATCCTCCCATGTCTCTAGGCCGGTTGTGTGCCAGAGTCAGCTCTTTCTGGCTCATTGGGAATTCTGCCAGCCGGGTGTTAACCCTTTGGTACATGAAACAGGCCACGGCGGGAGTATTTACACCACGGAAATTGGCAAATGATGCAGCTACAGCTCAGGGTTTCTTCCTGGAGAGCAGGGGGCTGGGCAGGGGGCTGCATACGTTATCAGCATGCCCCTGCTGTGTGGCCACGTGTCTCCTTTTCCTGAAGAGGTCAAGTGTCTTCAAACGCATCTGTTGTTATTTTCGCTTCTCATTATGACACTTTATTTCTGCTCATTCTGTTTGGTTCTTTTCCAAGTTGGCTGTATCATTTTCTTTAATGGTTTCCTGTCCTTTGCAGGACCTTTCTATCTTGAGGTTTATTTCTGTAAAGGAGATGAGCTTAGCTGATTTATTAGATTTATTATCCATCAAATCCTCTCAGAACCCCAAAGCTGAGGGGGTCACTTCTGCTGGTTCTCCTCCAGCTGTCTTTCATCCTGTTGTGCCTGGCGCTCTTCCACAATGGCCACCACCCTTCCATAACCTGTGGGGCAGTTCCCAAGCCTGGAAAGAAGGTGTCCTTATCCAGAAAGACTTGGCACTTGCATTCTCCACTCATCTGAGGGTGTTATGGATAGGATCACCTTGAACCAAGGTCACCGGCTGACATGCCTGGACCCACTGGGGTACTCACTTGCTCCTTCTCCTGCTCGGCACCAGAACCACCTTCCTTGTCATTCCCGAGGCTGGAGGAGGGCGGTCCTTTCTGGGTCACCTGAAAGTGTTGTCTCCTGGGAGTCCAGCTCCATGGGGAGAGAGGGGTTTTCTGTTGGACTCCTCCTCTTGGGCAGTTGCTCCTCTGGGTCTTCTCAGGTCTTCAGCAACTTTAAGGTGTGACACTTTTTTATTGTGTTTGTTTTCTATGAGAGGGTGGATCTGAGTAACCTACCCACCAATCATCAAAGCAGAACTGTGAATGAATGCTGCTGCTACTGCTGCTAAGCCACTTCAGTCGTGTCTGAGTCTGTGTGACCCCATAGACGGCAGCCCACCAGGCTCTGCCGTCCCTGGGATTCTGCAGGCAAGAACACTGGAGTGGGTTGCCATTTCCTTCTCCAATGCATGAAAGTGAAAAGTGAAAGTGAAGTCGCTCAGCCGTGTCCAACCCTCAGCGACCCCATGGACTACAGCCTTCCAGGCTTCTCCATCCATGGGATTTTCCCGGCAGGAGTACTGGAGTGGGGTGCCATTGCCTTCTCCAAACATCTCTTTTATTCCTTCAACAAGCCAGGCCTTCGGAGCCAGACCCTGTGCCGAAGCTGAGGGGTAAATCTGCCCCAGCCAGTCGTGCAGCCCCAGCTCCCTCAGAGACTGCGTTCTGGGTCCTGGCTCACTGGAGACAGTCAAGGGTACCATGTCCAGGATGTGTAGAAGGCCTGCTTATGCCAGCACCCCCTGTGACCGCTCCTCCTGGGCGGTGCAGACGTGGTCAGCAGGAACCACGGTGCAGAAATGCCTCCCTGCAGACCCTTTCCCAGGCACTGAGCACTTTCTGTCCCCTTCGGGAGCCGTCCAGGTGGAGGGCAGGCGTGAGCAAGTCAGGGTCAGCCCCCAGGGCAGTCCCAGCCTGCCCCCTCATCCACGAGTATTAAAATGAACCCGAGGATGCTGCCAGAGGTTGGGAAAGGACCTCAGGAGCAGCCTTGGCCAGCATACAGTAGGAACTCAGCAGGACTGTCCCCCCAGCCCCATGGATCACTCAGCAAATATCATCAACCAAGGCTCCTGTGAGATGACACGTTCAGGTGACCCAGAAAGGGCCCCTGTCTTCCAACTCCGGGAACTGGAAGGAGGGTGGTCCTGGCGCTGATCAGAAGGAGGGGATGAGGCCCACCCCATGCCAGACACTCTCCCTCTCGTGGGGCACGTCTGTCACCTAAGCAGACAGACTCAGCCTGGAAGCCGCCTTCTAGCTCACACCCACGTGGGACCCCGGTGCCAACAGGAAAAGCAGGCAGAACCCAGGGCTGCCAAGAATGTACCCGGTCATTAGGGACTGACCAGGCATCACGTGCCTTGAACACATTTGGGGAGAACACGATCTCTCCCACAGAGCGGCCCTGGCATCAGAGGCCCTCTGAGTGGTGGTATTATCCTTAGAGCTGAGGGAGCCAAGGGCACAAGGGGGAAGTTGACCAGTCCCCTGTGGTGGTCAGAAGTCCGACCCAGGCTTCCCACCGGGGCTCCGCGGCTTCCTGGCCCGGCGGTGCTCGGAAGCCGTCCTGTGTTTCCCTGCCGTGTACACACGCTCCCCACAGCTCCTGCTGGACCGTGAGCTGGTTGGGGTGTACACACAGGATGCTGTGGAGACACGCCCACCACCCTCAGGCCTGAGACTCGGCACCCCAATTCCCTGATGGCAGTGACGGGGCCCTCTGGGGTGGGCGGCAGCTGTGCGGTCAGGGTGGGTTGGGGAGGTGTGCTGCCTGGGAGCCCTCTGGGGGGATCTAAGGACCCCAGGCTTGGCCTCACTGAGGCCAACCTTCCAACAACCTAGGAGGCTGCCCTTCAGCAGAGATGGGTGACTGTGATGTACAACACGCCGGCTCAGGCAGCTGTGGGGACAAAGAGGGGCCCTTGGCATCCTCGACCACCAGGAATCCCCCATAGGGATGTTTTTGCTTGTTCTGTGATTCCCTTCTTCCTTCTAAAAGGAAAGTGCCGGGAACAACTATGGTGAGGTCGCTGTTCCTGTGAGTTGAGCCAGGAGTGGAGGTTTAAACCCGTCAAGTCTGTGCTGGGCGAGCCTCCCCCTCCCCTCCCCCACCTCGGACGGCACAGTCCTGGTCACTCTTCTGGGCCTTCTTGGCTCTTTAGGAACTTTAAGGTATGACATTTGTTATTTCTTGTCTTTGTGCAGCATTTGGCGGCGGTCCACTGCAAGGGCCCTGACCCTGTCCTCTCCCCGAGCCCCTTGGCCCTTCCCATGCCCACGCCAAGGCTCGAGGCCCCTGCGGTGCTGTGGCCTCCAGACTCCCCACTCGAGAGGCCAGTCCAGACAGAAGCCACTGCTCTGGGGCATCCTGCCGGGGGAGGGGACTGGCATCTTATGGTTTCTTCCTGCCGGGAGCAGACTACTGTCAGGCCAGGCACCAGGGTTTAAAACATCCTATATGTGTAAGAACGAGGACATCCCATACGTCCACGGAGTCCCACAACCCTTTCCCAATCCTGCCAGATGTTTTTCTTGGAGGGACCCTGTCGCTCATGTAAACAGCGGAGCGTGTTTTCCCAGGATGTGGCCAGCATTGAGAGAAATCTCCACGGACTAGGAGAAATACATTATGGGTCTTTGCATGTGGCTGAACAGAGGGCATAGAAATAAACGGGAGCTGTAACAGGAAAGATGGGGTTGGCTGTATGGGGCCATTCATGGACATTCCCAGTGCCCCATGTGGTCAGCCCCGTGCCCGGGAGCCCCCAGGCTGGAGTCTTTGCTGCCTTTTGGGTCTCGGTGCCTCAGGGCTTCCTATGGTAGGGGAACCGGCTTCCAGCTTCTTTGCAAAGAGAGTCTGTGCAGGGGTGGTCTTAGCAGCCTCAAGGTCGTGGAGAGGTAGCATAGCCCCAGCCTCGGGGTTGGGCGGGGGTGCTGAGAGCACCAAGATCTCCTTCCAACTGTGAAGCAAGTCACATATGGTAAAGATTTGCAGAGGAGCAATAGAGGGTCTCAGAAAGGCTGAGTCATTCGCCAGAGACAACACAGCAGCAGACCGGGACTGAGACCCCGGTCGTTTAAACCACGGCTCCCTCCTGGGCCCATCTGACCTGCCCCTTGAGGGCAGCAGGAAGATCTGGGCTCCCCTGGCCTGAGCGCCCATGCATGCCTCCCCTCATCCGTGCTGGGATGTGTCCATTCCCAAACCCATGTGCTATTTCCCCCGGCCCTGGGCCTCATGTCAGGCTCCAGGCTCCCTGCAGGTGAGCCCCACGCCCACCAGCACACCTTGGAGCCCTGCTCATCTGTTCCCTGTTCCTGAGTGTCCAGATCCTAACTGTCTTCTTGAGGCAGCCTTAGGACTGAAGTCCTGGAGCCCTGCTTCTTCGAAGCTCCCTGAACCAAGCCCAGTGAGGCTCTGCCCGGTGGCTTCATGACCAGTATGGTGGGCTGAGTGGTGGCCCCAAAAACCGTCCATCCTTCTGCAGCCTGCAAAGATGACCTTATTCTGATGAAAGTTCTTGGCAGATGGAAATAAGTTACTGACCTCTGCACCAGATCACCCGGGACGCATGTGGACCCTAAAACCAATGACAGGCGTGGTTGGAAGAGAAGAGGGAATGATCAGAGCCACCCAGGGGAGAAGGTTTGTGCAGATGGACGCAGAGGTCAGGGTGATGTGGCCACAAGCCCAGGGAGGCCTGGGGTCCCCCAAGAGCTGGACCAGGCCAGAGGGACCCTCCTCTGGAGCCTCTGGAGGGAGCTGAGCCCTGCCCACACCTTGATCACAGGTTTCTGACTCTAGAACTGGGGGCAAATGAGTTTGTGTTAAAGCTGTCCAGTCTGTGGCCAGTGGCTGGAGCCACCCCTGGACACTGAAAGTGAACCTGCCGGCTCCAAGGTGGGAACAGTGGCAGGACCGGCCCCCTGCCCCCCACACACAGACACACAACCTTGTCATGAGGTTAAATGAGTTAGTATGCACAGATGCCTGAACCAGGGACTGACACTTGGATCTCAGCCCCCTTCACCTCTTCCTCCTCATCATCATCACTGTCATTGTTAGGGGCCCTCATCCACTCATTCAGTGGACACACAGTGCTCCTGCACGGCCCTGATGTGGGCAGTGAGGCCAACGAGCTGGGAGGCTCCGCACAGGACTCACCCTGCCTGCTGGGGCCACATGGACAAGGCCTGCACAGTGACTCGGAGGCCCCGGGAGGGGCTGGATCCTCTGGTCGTGGGAGTCACGGGGGCCTCAGCCTCAGAAGTGGAGGGATGAGCCGGGTTCATCCACGGGGGTGCAGCCCTTCATTCAAAGTGGGGGAAGAACGCCTCCCTGTGTCCGGGAGGCTCCCCTTGCCCTGGTGGGCTGCGGGCACAGCCTTGGATGACCAGGAGTCTGCATCTCAGTAGGGGCTGAGGCTGGCGCTGAGTGAATCTTCAGTGAGGTTTTTTTCCTTAAAAACCATCCTAAGTGACTTTGGCTCCATTGCTTTTTGCCAGAAACCTACAATGATCCCAAGAACTTTGTACACTCCAAGGGTGGTGACTGGATGTGGAGCCCAGCACAGACCCGAGTCAGTCCTGCCCTGGGTCCCATGGGCTGGCCACACCACCCCCTTCCATGGCCTGGCTTTCTTCTGTCAGGACCTTCAGAATGGTGGAAAGGCAAGTGTGGCCTCAAGCTGGGGGGCCCAGTGTGGGCTCCTAGCCCCTGGGGGTCCCCTTGGGACCTCTGGTGGACCATAGTCCCCACTGCCGTCGGGCAGCTCTGTCTCGGGAATGTTGTGTTTCTTTGCTTTTTTTTTTGTGATGCAGCACCCCAGGGGCGATGGGGAAGTCTGCTGGTGTCACATGCTCCTGCCTTAAATGGGGAAACATTATTGCTGCCTTGACGCTGCTCAGTCGATAATGGGAATCTGTTAAACACAAATGGCAAGGGGAACAGAGAAAAACAGAAAAAGAAAAATGGAGAGTTGCCTGGTTGCTTCAGGTCTCACCTGTGATTAAGAGTGTGTACAGCCTGCACATGAACCCGAGTTCCCACAGCTGCCAGATATAAGGTGCCAGGCCCTGATTTTAGAACCCTAGCTTCACTAAGGAGTCATTGACAGATACAGTTTTTGTGTATTTCAGGTCTACATTGTGATGACTTGATGCCCATAGACATCATGGAATGATTGCCCAACATACGCATCACCTCACACAGTTAACTCTGTGTGTGTGTGTATCTTTAATGTTCTCATAATCCATGGAGAAGGCAATGGCACCCCACTCCAGTACTCTTGCCTGGAAACTCCCATGGACAGAGGAGCCTGGTAAGCTGTAGTCCATGGGATTGCTAAGAGTCCGACAGGACTGATGGGCTTCCCTTTCACTTTTCACTTTCATGCATTGGAGATGGAAATGGCAACCCACTCCAGTGTTCTTGCCTGGAGAATCCCAGGGACAGGGGAACCTGGTGGGCTGCCGTCTATGGGGTCACACAGAGTTGGACACGACTGAAGTGACTTAGCAGCAGTAGCAGTGTGCTAGTCTTAGAAAACAAGGTGGAGAGTGTTCCTTGTTTACCCTGAGAGTTCCTGTGAGATTGCTGTTTTCTTCCCTAGATTTTTGGAAGAATTGATTGATAAAACCAGTTGGTTTCATTGTAGGGAGGCTTTTAATTTCAGATTTAGTTTTTTTCTTGCAAATAAAATTTTCTGATTTTGTATGTCTTCTTGGGTATATTTAGGTAAAGCATTTCCCCTTTGCTAGGCCTGTAGACTCTCCTATTACTAAGTGAACTGTGGTTCATAATATCTTTCTTTTCTGCAAGATGTGTTGTCTCCTCTTGTAAGAACCCTTGATACTGGTGATTTGTGCTTTGTCTCTTTTTCTTAGTCAGTCTCTCTAGGGTTTATCAGTTTTATCAGTCCTTTCAAAGAGTTGACTTCTGGCTTTGTTTTAAAAAAAATTTCATATTTGCCCTGTGTTTCCTTATTTTCTGCTCCCTTTTCTTCCATCTACCTTGTGTTTCATTCTGTATGCTTTCTTTCTGGTTTTTGGGGATGGAGGCTCAATTGATTTTGGCCTTCCTTCTTTTCCAATATATGTGTTTAAGGCTTTAAGTTACCACCTAAACATAGTCCCCTGGATTCCACAAGTTTGAATAAGCCAAATTTTCATTATCTTTTATGTAAAAGTATTTTGTAATTTACATTGTGTTTTTTAAAATTATTATTCATGAAATTCTACAAGAAGTATGTCATTTATCTTCCCAATGTTTGGGGAGGTTTTTCTAGTGACCCTTTTTTGATCTCTATTAATTCCATGAAGAGCCCCGTCTTGGTCTTTTTGGGCTACTGTTATAAATACTGTAGACCAGCTTCTAAACAACAGAAAGTTGTTTCTTATAGTACTGGAGCCTGGGAAGTCCCAAGATCACCAGCAGGTGCCACGTCCGGTGAGGCCTGTTTCCTGGTTCCTAGACTGCCTGCTTCTTCTCCCTGTCCTCGCAGCACGGGAGCCCATTCCCTCCTGACCTGACCCCTTCCAGAGTCCCTGCCTCCTCGTATCATCACTACGTGCAAGGTGAAGTTTGAGGGCACGTAAGCCATCAGCCCATTGCAATCCGTAAGTATATTCTGCATTATTTCAGTCCTTTGAAATAATTTGAGCTTTCCTAAGGACCCAGTATATATTCATTTTGTTATATGTTCCTTGGGCTCTTGAAAATAATATCTATCAGTGGGAATGCAGTGTTACGTGCGTATCAGTTAGATCAGGTTTGTCAATCGTAATTCAGATTTCGGTAGCCACATTGAGTAAAGCAGAAGTAGGTGAAATTACCTGTAATATATTTTATTTTAACATTCCCCAAATATCATTTCAGTGTGTAATCAACCTGATAAAACTTAATGAAATATTTTATGTTCATTTTCTCATGCTAAGTCTTTAAAATCCAGTGCGTGTTTCAGGCTTGCAGGACATCTCATTGTAGAGCCAGCTGCATTTCAGGTACTTCGTGGCTGCAGGGAACTATGTACCAGGAGGCCCAGTTCCACGAGAGATGTGTCTTTAATGTCTCCCACTGCAATTATGAACTTGGCTGTTACTGCTTTTCTATTTCTGTCAGTTTTTATGTATTGATGTTTTGAGGTTATGTTATTAGGTGCATTCAAATTTAGAATCCTCGTCTTCTTGGTAGACTGAACTTGTATGAGTATGAGATGCTCCTCTTTATCACTAGTAACGCTTCTTACTTTAGACACTCTCAGACAGTGATGTTGCCGCATCAGGTTTCTGTCCTTGTTCCCCTGGGCATCTTTTACTTTCACCTGTCTGTGGTCTTCCATCTGAACATGTGCCTCTGGGAACAGTGTATGGCTCTAATCTTACTCAGTGTGACGCTTTTATCTTTTAATGAGAACATTTGCTCTGCTTGTAATTTTGGTGTTTCCGTCTGTAGATACCATGTTGCTGTGTGTTTTCTGTTCGCCCCACCTGTTCCGTGTTCTTTTCTCTTGCCTTCTTTTAGAAAGATGAGTTGTTTCTCTAGTTCTGTGCTCCTCTGCCGGGTTGTTGGGTGCACATTCGCAGATGCAGCCTGTGTTTTACACTGAAGTCTAACTTAGTACTTTTACTGCCTCCCTGACACGACTGTTTCTTCGTTGTCACTGTTATCCTTTAAAATTTTAGATATATTTTTGGTGTTATCATCATTGTAGCATTAATATTTACCCTCACAGTTACCTCATTGTTGGTCTTTACTTGTTTTTTATATTTCAGTCAGAGACTACTTTTCTTTCTCCCAAAGCACTGCCTTAATATTTTTTTAGTTCATGTCTGTGGGTGATGAATTGTCTCATTTCCATTTGCCCTAAAAGTCTTTATTGTGCTTTCACTTTCAAAGAGTGTTTTTGTTGGGTATAGAATTCCAGGTTGGTGGTTATTTGTTTTTCAGCATTTCACAGATGCCAGTCCATTATCTTCTGACTTTCTTTTTCTTGAAAAGTCAGCTCTCAGTGTTGCTGTGCCATTAAAAGCCACACCTTTTTTCCTCTGAGAGCTTGAACATTTTCTTCGTGCCTTAGGCACCTGCAGAGCTGCTGAAACCAATGTGGGGTTTTCATTTTTGAGTCAATGCTCTGATTCTTGAAGCAACTCTTGCCACCGTCCCTGTCAGTCAGTTCAGTCGCTCAGTGTCTGACCCATTGCGACCCCATGGACTGCAGCATGCCAGCCTTCTCTGTCCATCACCAACTCCCGGAGCTTGCTCAAACACATGTCCATCGAGTCAGTGATGCCATCCAAGCATCTCATCCTCTGTCTTCCCCTTCTCCTCCTGCCTTCAGTCTTCCCCACCATCAGGTTCTTTTCCAGTGAGTCAGTTCTTCGCGTTAGGTGGCCATTGGAGCTTCAGCGTCAGTCTTTCCCAATGAATATTCAGGACTGATTTGCTTTAGGATTGACTGGTTGGATCTCCTTGCAGTCCATGGGGCTCTCAAGAGTCTTTTCTAACACCACAGTTCAGAAGCATCGATTCTTTGGCGTTCAGCCTTCTTCACGGGCCAACTCTCACATCCATACATGACTACTGGAAACTATAGCTTTGACTAAATGAACCATTGTCAGCAAAGTAATGTCTCTGCTTTTTAATGTGCTGTCTAGGTTTGTCATAGCTTTCCTTCCAAGGAGCAAGAGTCTTTTCATTTCACCATCTGCAGTAATTTTGGAGCCCAAGAAAATAAAGACTGTCACTGTTTCCATTGTTTCCCCATTTATTTGCCATGAAGTGATGGGGCCGGATGCCATGATCTTCATTTTTTGAATGTTGAGTTTTATGCCAGCTTTTTCACTCTCCTCTTTCACTTTCATTAAGAGGCTCTTTAATTTCAGCCCCTGGAGGCATTTCTTATTCCCCTTACTGTCTTTTCTCCACCATGAGGGGCCCCATTTATAGTTTTTAACAATGTAGTTTCACAACGGGTTCCTTCGATATATTCTATACTTTTTTCCCCTCATCTATTTTTTTTAACTGATCCATTCCTCAGTTCACTGATCTACCGGGAGCCAGCATGGGAGATCCCACCCATGACAAGGTCATGCAGGACTCGAGGGACTCCCTGGGCCATCCGACCCATGACAAGTTCATGAGGAAGAGTCCTGATAAACAAGGCCTCAGGACTCGACGGGACGGAACCCCCTGGATCTGCTCGAGCATCTACCCCCAACCAGAATCTGTCTTTCTTACTATTTCATGTCTTTCACTAGCTCTCTGACAATAGCGGGGGCTGTCCCACAAACACATTTCTCTGGAAAGAGTTAACTTAGGGCTTTAGTTTATAAATCTCCTGGGCATGAAAGGAGTGTTTCAAACCCCCTGTTAGCATTCTAGCTTACTTGGCAGGTTTATCCAGATTCTTGCAACATTGTTGAGCCTATGCTTGCTGCCAAGTTCTCACATCCCTTATCCATGGGGTTCTTGGGAGTACATATAGTTAAGATATAGAAATAACAAGAAGCAGCCTTAGCATTAGCAACATTAGACTTTGAGTTAATAAGTTCTTTCTTTGCTGTAACCCACTGAATCTTTGCTCCATAAAATGTAACTCTGTACTTTAAGGGTGATGCAGGCTAGAAATTAAAAAAAAAAAAAAAAAAACACTTTAAGGGAAAATTATTGTTCTGGCTGACCAACATTTATCAAAAAGAGGTCATAGAATATCAACAGGCCTCTGGAACAAAAGGTAATGTACAAAAAATAAGACTCTTGCAGGAAAGAACCTGGTATTGATAAGAATTAATACTGATGGAATGTTGAGCTGACTCTGCATTTTTCACCTTGCTGTATGTATAACTCAGGGTATAAAAGCCCCGAGAAGAATAAAGTAAAGGGGCCTTGCTCACTGAAGCTTGGTCACCCCATGTCTCTTTCCTTATCTATTTCTCTATCTTTCTTCATTTGCTGACGTCATCCATCCTGAGGATATCCCTGGATTCTGCTGAGGCTGGACCTCAGCACTGATCCTCTCTTCAGCTACGTCCAATTTGATGTGAAGCCCTGAGCCTGAGTTCTTAAATTCAGTCACTGTTATTTGAAAGTTCTTGAATCAGTTTTGAGTTTCAGAAATTTTTCCTTTTGTCAAGTATATTTTTGAACTGGTGAAGTTTGCATCTGATTCCTCTAGCATACCTCTGATATGCTGCTATACATCTGATACCTCTGGATCTGTTTCAGTTCTTTTTCTTTTGGTCCTGTTTGTTGTTGCACCCCGTTTTTTTTGCTTTTTTTGGTTGCATGTTGGACATTATCTATGGAAAACCCTAGAGTTTCTGGTGATGCTGTCTTCTCCAGAGGTTCCTCTGACGCAGACCTCTAGTGGGGACAGAGCTGTCTGTTCACTCAGGGTCTGAGTGACTTGAGGCTGGGGTGTCCTTGTAAGCCGAGTCTCAGTAGCCTTCACCCAGCTTCCCCCCTGACCCCAGGGAGGAGCCCTCCAGTGTCTCCATCTGGAAGCCTGGGGTGCCTCCAACGGCCCCCTCTGTTCTCGGCCGGTCCTGAAGCCCACCATCTGTCTCTGGAGCACCACAAGGTGATTGATACTCAGCGCTCAGCTGGTTTAGGCAGTGTTGGGTATGTTTTCTGTGCCTCCCTTTTCTTGGGGAGCTTAGTCTCTACCATCCGGACTGACTTGTCAGGCCTGCGGTTGAATTTTTGTCTTCCCAGCCCAAGGAACTGTCCAGAGCTGTTAGCCAGTCCCCTCTGCTAGACTTTTCCCCTGCCTTTTCTTCTCAGAGTCAGCTTTGTTCTGATGCCCCGAGGGAAGGAGCGGCCCTCTCAGTCTCCAGCTCCCTCACTGGGCTTTTGTTTGAAATCTTAGATTGTGGCTGCCTAATGACCTCTTTTGAAATGTATTTAGCTTCTCTAGCTCTGTGGGTAGGCTGACCCACAAGCTACTTGCATCTATAACTGGAAGTGGGGAAGCCCTGGGTGTCTTCTCTCATCTGAAGCCACATGTAAAGTTCACAGTAATTCTATTGATCATCTTTGATACCGGGGTAATCAAGAACCAGGGGTCCTTGCTTATTACCCACGGTTTTTCTGATCAGAATCCCCAGCTTGCCCGGGCTGTTTGAATGCCACTTGAACTTGGGAAGAAGGTGGGGCAAGCGGCCCATGCGGCCTGGGGACAGAGGAGCCAGTCTGCCTTCTTCCCTTGCCCATGCTGGCCCAGGGCAGGCCTTGTGATGACAGGCTGCTGGTGGTGGAGGAGAAGGCTGAGGAGGGAGGGGTTGCGTGAACTGTATTCTGTGACGTGGTCACGTGCGGGTTTTCTTTTTCAGTTTGAGAAAATGACTGCTTTTACTCTTCTCTCCAGTTTCACTTTAAGGTTGAAAATGAAGATTTTATTCTTCAAGTTGAGCACAGTGATTTTACAGTCTTTTTGAAAGCAACAGTTGAGGTTTTCAAAAGACATCTCAGAGAACTCCAGCAGATAAAGCAAAAAAAAAAAAAAAAAAGAGAGAGAGAATGTGTTCAGGGTGAACTGGGGGCAGGACCCCAAACTGTACTTTGTCTCTCCCAGAGTCTGTAATTGCTGAGATGGGTGGATATAGGGCCTCAAGCACCCTGGGGACCAAGGTCCTCAAGTGACAGCAGAGGTCCCGGCTGAGCCAGGAGCAGTATGGCCTGTGCCCTGGCGAGTGGAGAGCCGCGAGGCTGGGAGTGGGGCCAGGAGAGAGGGTGGGAGACTCGGGCATGGAGGGCGGGGCAGCACCTGGAGGGGTCTGGGAGGCACTGGCTGTCACGGCTCAAGGCAGGGACACCCCTGAGCCTCCACTGTGCAGCCCCCACAGGGCAGAGTTGTCTGGCAGCCCAGGGTCAAAGTTAAGAGGGCGAGTTCGCAGCAGATTGATGGAACCCCTGTACCCACTGTAAATTCATTTTAAGTGCCTGGGGCGAGGTTGGTCAAGCCCTTGCTGAGCTCGAGTGAGGGAGTCAGTCAGGGAGGACCGAGAGTGAGGGGCAGCTAGCGCGGTGACTCCTGTCACCTGGGTGGGTTCTGGGGACCCCCTTGAGTTCAGTGGTGCCCTTTGAGTAGCCTCACTGGAGGCTTGTTTGGGGGGTAGAGGAGGCAGAAGCCCACTTATAAGACGTGCTCATTCCTAGTGTTGGTTTCTGAAGCAGTTTCTACTATTTGGTTCGACTGTGAACCAGTCCCTTTGCAGGGTCATGTTTGATGGTGGGCCTGAGCTGTGGGCACGGCCTTCCTTCTCCTGCACCCCACACTCATCTGTCGTCTTTTTGGCAGCCCCTCCCCCTCTCTGCACCCTTGATGGTGGGCCTGAGCCCAGCCCCCCTGTTACCACGGAGCCCCTTGTGACTGAGTGGGTTCCAGGTTCCAGGTTCCTGGGAGACGTGCTGGAGGCAGAGCCTTCATGCTATTTCTTCTAGAGACAGCAGTGCTGATGGTCATAGTGTGAGAGCAGTGGTCCTAGTGTGAGAGCAGTGTGTCTGAGAGTGGTGTGTGAGAGCGTCGTGTGTGAGAGTGGTGTGTGAGAGCGGTGGTCGTAGTGTGAATAGTGGTGGTCGTAGTGTGAGATCGGTGGTGATAGCTCGGGTGCTGAGGTGTCTAACCGTGAAACAGCAGTTGCCCCTGAGTCGGGGTCTGCCCCCATCCTCGAGGATGGGTCGCAGAAGGGCCCACCTATGGGCACTTTTCCAGTGCTGCTGCCCCAAGGCAAAGGCCAAAACAAGGAAGAACGTGGCCTTGGCCCAAGTCCTGGAAGCAGAGTGGCCTGAGGTGAGAGCAGCTGGGGGCTGGGCCCGTCGGATTGGCCTTCACCCGGCGAAGCGTTGGGGTTGTGTTTCATTTTGTTAGCCTGGTTGTGGGCCCTACCGGCCAGGGTGTTTTGGCCTTCTGGGCAGGATCGACCCCAGCAGGTTGACCTTGTAAGTGGTTGTGCAGGTGCTGCATGGAGGATGGGCGGGGGCCCCACGAGAAGGGAAACACTGGCTGGAGGAGTCACTGGGGCACATGGATTGAGCTATAGAGTCAGTCCTTGAAGCAGAAAGGCTAAGCCCCTTAACATCTCCCATCTTACAAAGCACAGAACAGTGTGTCCAGTATCTTAAGGACAGGTACCTACTGTTTATGTGTATAACATACACCCTCATGGCTTCACATGTCTACTACATGCCTCTTACAAGTGTTGGGCAGTGTTCCAGGTGCTGAATACTCAGTATGTAGTAGGGGATACGTAGCCCAGGATTTTTTTATTTGTGCAAAGAAAAACAGAAGAATGAAAGACTCCATGTGGTTCAGTTTGAGCAAGTTCACCACGTGGACTGCACCGCGTGCATGGAAATTGTGATAAAATACATATAACATGAATTTAACATTTTATCCAGTTTCTTGAGTGACTGGGTGACTTCAGTGGAGTCAGGCTAACAGATGGCCTTGGGGTGCCATCAGCCTTTTTCCCAGAGGAACACTCCTGATGGCCTTAAGATCTTACCTTTCTTTCTCACTCTCCCCAGCGGTTCTGGGTCACTTGTCTGTGTGTCATTTAAGAATCTCTTTATCCACTTTGTTGTTAGGTTTATGTTTAGGGAAGTTTCTCAGACTTCCCTGGGTCTTGAGAAGGCAGGCTTGGATTCCGGGTTCTCCCCTGCCGCGTGCCTGCCAGGTCGAGGTGGAGGCTGAAGGCCGGTCTGAGTTGTGGTGGTCTGTGTGGTGTTGGGGTCAGTGGACCCCCCTCTTCTCTGGAGGGGCAGGGAGACCCTTTGTATGGAGCCTGGAGAGACTTGACAGGGTCAGTCTTCAGAGTCTCACTCTCTTTTTGTGTTTGCATTTAGTTACTTACTCATTTCACTGTTTTCTAGGAGTTGGCAACATCTACAGAAGAATTCAATATATGCTGGAAACAGCATCTTGCAAGAGAAGAAGAAATTGCTGTGCTCATAGCAGAGAGGAATAACACCAGGGTCAGTCGGGGGATTCTCACGTGTTGACATTTGCCCCGCGGGGGTCAGCTGGGCTCCGTGTTGCTGTCTTTAAACTCTGTCTGGTTTTCAAGTCATTTTTCACATCTTCCCCCTGAGCAGACCAGGGTGCATCCGTTTGGGGTTCTCACACTTTGCTTCAAATCTATGACGAGAGCTACTGTAATTTTAGTACATTGGAGGGGGGAGTTCTCTTAACTTACATTTTTGTCCATGCTGCAGTTTGTGTGGGGTCTTAGTTCCCCGACCAGGGATTAAAACCCATGACGCCTGCAGAAGTGTGGAGTCTCAACTACTGGGCCACTGGGGAAGTCCACTCTAACTTTAGACTGCACTGGCGGGATTCCGACTTGCCTTAGCATGTTTCTGGCTATAGCATGAGGCTGAGAGGGGTTCTCGGCCCTGAATTCGAGCATGAGGTTGACGGTGCTCCTTTGGCCCTGCCCTGCAGCTGCTGCTGGAGCACGTGGAGAGCCTGGTTTCCCGGTCCGTGCCGTCCCTCCAGGTGACAGCGGGCAAGCGGCAGGCGCGGTCCCCGGCTGGCATGACCAGCGAGATGGAGGTGCTCAAGGCACTGAAGTCACTCTCTGAGCACCACAAGGCCCTGGACAAGAAGGTACCAGCCACCCGGCCATCCTGGATTTGTACACTTGCTGCCTTGTTAGGTGGATGATGCATGTATTATATAACTAGTTGACTTTTGAGCTTCTTGAATTCTTGTAAATACATTTTTTCTGTAAGAAGTCAGAGTTTTATATGGTTAAAAAGTGTTGCCTGCGTCCATGCTCAGTCATGTCCAAGTCTTTGCAACCCTGTGGACTGTACCCACCACGCTCCTCTCTTCCTGGGACTTCCCAGGCAAGAATACTGGAGTGGGTGGCCATCTTCTACTTCAGGGGATCTTCCCGACCCAAGGATCGAACCTGCCCTCTTGCATTGGCAGGTGGATTCTTTACCATTGATCCACCTGGGAAGCCCCCAGTTAAAAAGTATTCATTGGTATAAATGTCTCAAGATTTATTATATTCTGCATATCAATTTGCAATTAAAAACTAGGTAATAGAATTATTTTAGGATAACATTTTTTTCCTCTCAAACTTAGAATTTAAAGCTGTTAATAAGCAGATTTTCTTGACGTTAAGATCAATGAGATACATTAAATGTATTCTGTTATAGTAGCCGTGTATTAGGGTGAGTATACAAGGGCAACCCACTCCAGTATTCCTGTCTGGAAAATCCCATGGTTGGAGGAGCCTGGTAGGCTGCAGTCCGTGGGGTCGCGAAGAGTCGGACACTGCTGAGCGACTTCACTTTCACTTTTCACTTTCATGCACTGGAGAAGGAAATGGCAACCCACTCCAGTGTTCTTGCCTGGAGAATCCCAGGGACAGGGGAGCCTGGTGGGCTGCCATCTATGGGGTCGCACAGAGTCAGACACAACTGAAACGACTTAGCAGCAACAGCAGCAGCAGCAGCATACACTAAGAAGTGCACTAACATATATACACACATCAACACATGAGGAGCACTTGAAGGGTGTAGTTTGTTAGAAGAATTAGGTGCCACACATAAAGAGGTAAGTTTGATCAGTCATCGTGTAATTTCAGTTAGTTCAGTTCAGTTCAGTCACTCAGTCGTGTCCGACTCTTTGCAATCCCATGAATCGCAGCACGCCAGGCCTCCCTGTGCATCACCATCTCCTGGAGTTCACTCAAACTCACGTCCATCAAGTCGGTGATGCCATCCAGCCATCTCATCCTCTGTCGTCCCCTTTTCCTCCTGCCCCCAATTCCTCCCAGCATCAGAGTCTTTTCCAATGAGTCAAGTCTTTGCCTGAGGTGGCCAAAGTACTGGTGTTTCAGCTTAGCATCATTCCCTCCAAAGAACACCCAGGGCTGATCTCCTTCAGAATGGACTGGTTGGATCTCCTTGCAATCCAAGGGTTTGTCATTTGTATCCTTTCATTTTAAAAAAGTTTGAAGGCTGTAGTGGTGGACATAAGATGTTATTTATCTTTCTGATTGAGGACCAGCCCACCTGGGTTATTTTAATGACTAGTAAACTAGACTTGTGGCTCAGAGCTGCAGGATCTCTTAAGTACCCCTTTGTCCAGTAGGAGACAAATTCTGACTCTAATCACCTGGTTCTAGTCGGGATGGATAGCATCACCATGTATTTTCTTTTTATGCTGTATTTTCAGTTTTGAGTTGAGTTTTTCCAAATGGAATTTTGCTGTCTTTACTTGTTTCTTTATTTTGATTCAATTTTTTGGTTTTCACTGATGATTCTTAAAGAGAAGAATAACCCAAAAAAGATACTAATGGACGGGACGCTTGATGTAAATCACAAGCAAGAAAACATGCCGAGTGCCAACGGAAAGGCATGTCCTCGGTCTCACTCTCTGTCTGGTTCTCCTCTTACTATCCAGTCTCTGCGGGGCTGCTGAGACCTTTCACCAATGCACCATGTAGGTCTGAGTGGCCGGTAGGGTCGTGTGAGCTCCAGCGCGCAGAAGCCAGTTTTGACTTCACCGATTTCCCAGAAGTGCTGCATTCCCTCCCTCCCGAAACAAGGCTGTCTAAGGTTTCCTTTCCCCCTTAGAGAACCCGCGATGGCTCTCTAAGCCATGAGGAAGACCTGGCTCAGGTGATTGAGCTCTAGGAAATCATCAAGAAGAAGTCACGGGAGCAGAGCCAGATGAAGGACCACCTGGCAGCCCTCCCTGCCCACGTAACAGAGCTGGAGAAGGACCTGGACATGGCCAGGAAGGACCTCCTCAAGTCCAAGGAAGTGAACATGCATCTACAGCCGGACGTCTGCGAAGTGAGTGACAGTGGGCGTGTCTGTTGGCCTGAGGCGGAATGTGGGTCCCTTGTTCTCCCAGTGATCTCAGCCTTGGCATGGCTGCGTGAGCAAGAGCAGAGCACTGGCGAGACCGCAACTGGCTGCCTTCCCTGCCTCTGCGTCGAGGTATCTGGGGTAGAAGAGGCCTGGTCCAGGCGGTCCGTTGGCAGTGGACCAACATGAGGGCAGTCCTAGCGCTGTGCTGCACCCTGGGTGTGGACTCCTCATTTCTACAAGTTCTACGGGGCCCAGTGTGTTCCTTTTTAAAAAATTCCTTCATCTACTCATTCATGTATTGGAGTATAGTTGCTTTACACTGCTGTGTCAATTTCTGCTGTACAGCAAAGTGAACCAATCATATATATATATACATATATATATACATATATATATGTATATATATATATACATACATACATGTATCCCTGTTTTTTAGATTTCCTACCCATTAACTTCCCCACAGAGCACTGAGTAGAGTTCCCTGTGCTGTACAGGAGGTCCTTACTCGCTGTGGACTTGATGCATAGTATCAGTAGTGTGTATATGTCAACCCCAGTCTCCCAGGTCATCTCCCTACCTGCCTGTTGAATGTGTTCCCGATGATGCTGAAATTTCCTTCTGATTCACTCAGGCGAGTCTGAACGTCTGTGGAGCCCGTTCTCTCAGAGAGATGGGAGCATGCTGCGTGGGCTCTGCTGAGGCAGCTTGCCTGGCCATCTTCTCTGGTTTTCTGAGGTTCCGCTCCTTGAAGGCACGTGTGACAGTGATACCGATGGTCAGACAAGTCAAATGGCGTTTGTTCACCCTCAGATCCTCAGGCCCGTGCTGTGTGACCATGTGGAATCAGGATGTTTCTGGCGGTCGTGTCTGCGGGTGTCATGATTTATGAGAAACTCCCTAATGGTCACTGTGAAAACAGAAGAGAGCTGGGGGCTCAGGCCTCCTCCTGTGAGCCTCTCCTCTCCTCTGTGCACAGACAGACAGCGCCCACCCTGCCCCACCCCACCCCCATGAGACCGTCTCAGAGAGAACCCCTCCAACATGTGTTACAGCAGGTGTACTTATTTAGTAGCTCGGTGTGAGTAATTCTGTGTGAGAACTCAAAACAGAAATATTTGCACATGTTTGTAGAACCTATTCACACTACTCTTTGGCAACAGGGGGAGATTAGGTGGCAGAGTTTAATACGTAGAGAATTCTGGAAAAAGCGTTTTTAAGACCTTTCACTTTCAATGTTAGGACAACATCGGTTACTTAGTGAGCACGGAGGGACCTGAAATGGATTTTGAGCCGGCGGACAGGAGTCACACCAGCAGCAAGCTCTGCTCTTGGTTTGTTTCCTACACGTGGTGTAACTGCTTTAGAAGAACAAGGCTTGAGAAGGCTGCTCCCAGTTGTGTTGCACTTTGACTTCTGTTTCCACTCATTAATATTCTTATTTAATTTTGAGGAAATTGCATTAAAATTTTTCCAACTTTTACCGGAGGAGATGAGCCTCAGAGCTCCCTGTTGGATCTGTTGAAGGTCCCTCCCTGTTCTGGGTCAAGCCCGCCTGTATGGTGTAGGAGACAGAGGTCCTCATTTCATGCCAAATACCTTCCCTCCGGGAATTCTTGCAATGACAGAGTAGTTCAGCGTACTGTTTGTTTGCTGTTTGGGTTTATTATGTAGAAAAGAAGCTTGGTAAATCGAGTGGCCAGACAGACGTTAAGACAGATGGGTGCCATCGCGGCAAATGTGACATTTGAGGTAAGCGCATTTTTGCTCACATCTCAGAAAACTGCCATGTCTAGGACTTTAATTTTGAGGACGCTATTTTTATGTTTGATTTGAACCTTAGGATTTAGTCCCGCTTTTTTACTCTTAAGTGTATCGGAGTATTCTATGATAATGACTTACCTTTTCTCCTCTGCAATGCCTGGTGTAGGCTATGGCCCAGAAGGAGGACATGGAGAAGAGAATCACTACACTTGAGAAACACTACCTCGCTGCACAGTGCAAAGCCATCTTTGTGCACAACCTCGATGATAAACCTGAAAATGAAATCGCAAATAAGGATTCTGTGCATTGACAGGTAATGGCTTTTACTGAACTGTGTCTGACTTTTACGGTAGTGAATACTGAGGAAGGAAGGTAAAGACCTTTTCATGTGACTCCCATGTTGGAAATCAAGTCCCAATGGAAAGTTCTTAGGACCCTAAAATAGTGCATTCAAAAGTGTGATGTACATCATGATAAATCAGCTGTACTGAAAGGAAATACATTTTTTAAAAATTGAGGGTGACTGCAACTTACAGGTTTGAATTATTTGGGATTTGGTTTAACCATTTTGTGGAATTCCACTCCTGACTCTTGTTT